>NC_040234.1:23364434-23621934 GCF_001444195.1 Xiphophorus couchianus | reverse complement strand
ATATATATATATATATATATACACGTGTGGGCGTGTATATATATATATGTATATATATATACACGCCCACACGCGTGTATATATATATATATATATGCAAAGCTGCTGAGGCACTGACTTAATCAGATATACAAATGTTGACCACCTGCATGTTATTGTTAACATAAGGAAATTTCCCGCATGCGGACAACACTGGAGGGCAAAAAGACTTTTCTTTTACATGTCATCCATATCGTACCATTAGAGAGGGTGGGGGATGGTAGCGTATCGCAAGAGGGGGGAGGAGGTCTGACCACACTAACCACCTCTCCGTCCATCTCTCCCAGCTCTAACAGTAGCAGCAACCTGCTAAAAGTTTCCTGTTTTCTCAAATCCAAAACTTGACAGATATGCTATTTTATTTATATAAGTAATTTCCACTATCAATAATAATGTGTCTGTCTGAGGATTCTGCTGGTCATTATCTTTCATTAGAGCCTTCATTGATGACTGTATGTTGAACATCTGTACGTCCTCAAAAATAAACATGTCCAAAATGACATTTCTTTTTGTGCTATTCTGATCAATCTTGAAATCCACAAGCAGAATACTTTATTCTACAGATTTATTGTGTTTTCCAGTCCATACATTCAACACTCAATGTGCATTTACAAGAAATAAAAATGAAAAATCTGGCTGAAGCAAAATTTTTCAATTTCTTTTGTGTTACAAACGTAATAGCTACAAACTACTTACAGTTCAAAAATTTTTGACTGAAAAAAAAAATAGAATAAAGAGACCAAGCTATTGCATGTACTCCAAATTGTTCAAGAACAGCAGCTGATTTAATTTGGGTTTACCTTTTCAGCCGTTTTTTGGTGATTTTGGTACCACCAGTTAAGGGGTTAAGTTATTATTATCTTATTAAACATACCAACCTGACTAACTTAATGCTAATTGGAGCTTTGAGCCTTCTGAAAAGTGACAAACCCAGTTCAGCATCCTTAACAACATGCAGGTGTTTTTATGCTGTGAATCACCTTCTGCTCTCTGTGCTGTTTACTCGGTTTAATTAAAAAGTCCAGTTAACAATAGATAATTATTTTCACTCTCAGCTTTTCAGACCCCAACCTTATTAGTCATCAGTGCATGTGTATATGTGTTTTATTTCTTATTTATTTACTGTGGAGTAATTAACACCAGGCCTCCATGTTTTTGTTTAAATACCAGCTTCATGTTCTCCTTTGTTATCGACACAATTTGCTTTGTTTTATTCCTTTCCTTTTTAATGAATAGTAAAAAGTTCTGCTCTTTTTATTTTTCACCAGAAATGTTTTAACACCCATGGTTTGTTTTACTGCTGAGAGGAAATTTCTAAATGTAAATCTGGTCTAATTTTTGTTTGTAATATTCAAAGTCATTTGGATATAAAGTGCTTATCCAAATTGAACAAACCCAATTTAGAAAGACATAAACAAGATATTGATATATAACTTTAAACATTTCCCTGCCTATAACATGACAAATTTGAACATTTCAAGTAAAAAACAAATAAATTTCTGATGTAAAAACATAAAAACCCAGCTGTGTTAAGTGTGAACACCTTAATAATAATCGTATTGAACCTGATTAACCTGAGAAGAGGCTCAGACTTAGAAAGCTGTTCCTGACCTTTACTCTTTTAGGTCCTTCTGCTGAAAAACAGTTTATATGGAGGTTAGTGTTGTTGATTTGTTTTGGGTTTAACCAGAATTTGTTTCCAACTTTTTCCTTTAAATTTTATAACTTAATATAAGATACAATTTTGAGTTGTAATCGTTATTTCAGAGAGATTTCGTTAATATCTGGTTCAAAACGGATTATTTACCTTTAATACAAGGGACTATATATGCCATGACATCCTTCGTCTGGCTTCTTCTCATCTTTGGTTTAGTCATCTTTTTGTTTGTTAATGATTTATCACACCAAACTTATTCATGTGAGATTTTACTTAATGGAAAAACAACAACTGCGAAATAGTGTTTTGGTTTTTTGGGTTTTTTTTTCCAACATTAGGAATTTATGCAAGTGCCAATCAAATGTGTGCTACCCTTTGCAGACACTCATTCTACAGATTCACTCACCTCAGCATGCTAAATACTTTAAGTGGCTCCAAGAATTAATTTTCTTCCAGATAATTATTTGACCACTTGGGGGCACTCCAGTGACTATTATTGTTCATGGAACTCAATTTATGCAGAAATATTAGTAAAATAATTTACCTTCACCCTCTAGAACAAAGGTGGTACCTATTATCTTGGTCAAGTTCTATTTTAAATGGACAAAATAAAATAATGGAACACAAAGTCACCTCAGTAGATGTGGTAAAATGAGTTGTCAGTTAATGTAAGATTTATCACAGGGATAATGTATGATATCCTTGCGGTGGCTCCGAATGGCTCCATTTCTTTTTATTTCCTGATATCCGTTACATTTCATAGGTAAGCTAACAAGTTTCTTCTGTTTTTTATTATTATTTCTTGCCATCATCAGTTTAAATGGCTGAACCAGCTAATTGTTCTTTGATACAATGGCTACAGGAACTCATTTATCTGAACCCCGTACATCTGAAACGGTCTAATAAACAAACAGAGCCTTTCCAGAATACCTAATAATTTCATAATGGGAAAAAACTGATTACATTTTTAATACCTGCAACATCTGCAGTTCTCTTCAAGCTTATTTTGAATGAACACAATGTTCCTCCTGCTGTATATGTGAAAATGCCAATTAGGAAGTACTTCTTTTTCTTCCCCTCCGGGATACATAAAAGATAATGTCCTAAAATATAAGGAGAACAAACAAAGTTAGGAGAGAGGCCAGAGCCAGCACAACAAAACTTTAGCATTTAGTAATTCAGTAACATGTCTGTTAAAACCATTTTACACAAAATATGTGAAAAATAGATACCAAGGTGCAGGGCTGGGTTCCCCTGCTTTGCAGCTGAAACATGGTGAACACTTTTTCAGTACGATTTGTTTCACCACTCAACCATAATTCACTATGATTCAATGTGGTGATTTAGTGGAGAACAATTCCATGCAACGTTGCAAGTTACAAAGAAGCAGAAATGTAGAATGTGATTTTATTGTATTAATTTATGACAAAACATGTTAAAAAAGAAATTAGAGGCATTTGAGTATGTGTATGAATAGTGCATGTGGTTTGGGATCAAGAGTGAAAATAATCATGTGTTCTGCAACAATAAGGCAGGGTGTGTTGTGTTGTTAATGTCTTTATTTGTACTTATTTTTAAGTAAATGCATTACAATATAACAGTTTCATATAATGAAGTCTTTTCTCTGAACTGGAGGTCTGGACTTTGAAATGTTTCAGTTTTGTCTCAGATAATGGATGGAGAAGGCCCCTACATCACAACGGATTTGTCAAATGCGTTTCCATTTCCCCCTTAGTGTGTTAACTATGTGATAAAAGTTGAAAACACACCTCAAGTAAGCGTAAAAACCTTTTTCTGAAATTGCGGAAGTTATTTAGAATTTTGCCATTTCTATCAACCTTTTCTAATGAGATACTTCAAAAACATTTCTTGAGACACAGACAACGATGGATGTAGCTATAAAGAAAAGTGTTTCAGGTAACAGTATCAGTACAATATCAGTACAGTTCATTTTTAAAAGGCATTAAAAAATCTAATTAAATAAAAGTCAACTGGTGACAGAAATCATTTTGGCAGTCCACACACCTGAACAAAACCAAGAGATTTTGGGGTCTGAAAATATCAAGCCCTGGAAATGGACCTGTAGTCTAATGACTTTTGAAAAGTAAAGTAAACAAGCTTTCTTCAGTTTGGTGTACAATAATATTAGCTGCAGAATAAATCTGTTTGTTTTGGTGGCTAATTGTGAGCTGCAATTTTTTAAATAACTGATAATCAGGTTCAATAAATTTCTTCTTTTTTTCTGTTTTAGTACTCAGACTTGTTCCACTGTCAGCTAGTCCATCTATAATCGGGCAAAAGCTTAACGTGTGGGTTCAGCGCTGTGGGTTCATCCAAGTGAAAAAGAATTATTTTTCCATTTGTTACGAACAAATGAGAAATTTATTTATCAAAGGATCTATGTTCACTTCTTTTACATTGTCTGAAAAAAAAACCCACAAAGGGAAAATTCTTTAATTCCTTACATTGTGGTTTGGTTATAACAGGCCACCGGGAAAGAAATGTTGGTTTGTGAAGAGGATTGATCTTGCTGCTGAGACTAGATCAGGTCTGTAATGTGTTTCATGATCAATAATAATTCATCTCTTGATCCCTGGCCGCATCCTCTGCCTTCTGCAGATAATTACCAATTAAAAATAATCAAGTTTACCACTCTTGTGCTCTCTGCTATTTAAAAGCAGAGAAAACTACAGGTCAATTGGAAAAATAGCCCTAACCCTACTGAAATAAGATGGATATAATTTTACATTGTAAGAGAAAGAAGTGAAATAAACATATATTGTGGATAAACATAGGCAGCATTGCTGGGTTTTTCCGATGTATGTTTCTGCTAAGGTTGAAATTAAATAATGTCCCTAAAACATTTAGCAAATAAGTAGCATTTTGTAATAGTCTATAATTTTTCTAATAGATACAGGAACTAAAAATAGAAATGTTTTAAATTGTATTTTTATAGGTTATTAGGATTTAAAACATGATCAAAAGAATAAGAAACATTTTAATTTGTCTCATATATTATTCATATAATAAAAGCAAAATATATACATTCAAAGATCCAGTTTAACCGGATCTTTAACATTTATTCATGTGGATTCTAGATGCTTTCCTTCGTTGTCTAATAATAAAATTTGTTCAGAACATTCCTGAGCTATGTTCTCCGGAGAAACAGAGGGCATTTTGCACCTGATTTTGCAGACAGTATTCCTCTTTAGAATTCAGCAGAATTAAGAGAAGGGTTTCTGCACAGCAATAAATGGTTATTTGACGAAAATGTTCCCTCTGCTGCCATTGATTGCCAAATTGAGTGGTGATTTTCACAATTTCCTTGTTGCTTGAGTTCATCCTCAAAAGAACAAATTGCCGTGTTGCATAATATAACCACTTTACTTCATCAACATCCACATCTGTCATCCTAATTTTTTTTTCATTTTCCAAAGGGTTGTGGCCTTCTGGTTGTACAATCAAACCATACAGTTTACTGAGAAGCACTGGAATGCCCCAATCAGCTCGTGACAATCAAGACTTGAATAGAAGCAACAATGAAATATTTTGTGATTGTTTCTCTCAACTTCTTAAGTGTCTCACAAACACGTAAATGTTGTTCATCCGTAACTACCGCAAAACTTCTCCTTGTATGGGTTAGATTGTTTTCAAAATGTCTGTATGAGTTATGTCACGCATTCCCAAGTATGTATCCACCAATTATTGGTAAGTTACGATTAAAGTTGCAACTTCCGTATTTTGTACTATGCACTGCCGTGTGGGCCATTCCCATTTTGGATACATGTAGTTAATTCATGGCGTACAGTTTTATTTTTTATTGTTTAGTAGTTTTATGTACTATGGTACGGAGCCCCTAAGGGGACATGGAGAGGAAAAAAAAAAGGAAAGAAATCCCGACTTATTATCTCGAGATCCCGACTTATTATCTCGAGATCCCGACTTATTATCTCAAGATCCCGACTTATTATCCCGACTTATTATCTCGAGATCCCGCGACATTTCTGAAAAATCGCGAGTTACTTTTTTGGGGGGGAAAGGCATGTTTTTATGCGGTAAACGTGGGGGAGTGTGTCTACATTGATTATGGAGGATGACTTATATCATTTTCTGCGGTCCAGAGATGTCCCAGAGGAGGATATCATGCACATGCAATTTAGCGTACATCCATCGGTAACCGTGAAGCTGTCCAGAGGACTGTAGCTGGTTATTAATGAATTCTACCAAAACTGCCAAGTCGGAAAAGGACTTGCGCCGAATGAGTCCCCGCGCTCTGAAAACTCTCTTCAGATGTCTCTCACTAATACTAAATCCATGTCTGCTGTCAAGCACCGATTTAATGTGTTTATTATGGAGCAATGGGACATGGAGAGGAAAAAAAAAAGGAAAGAAATCCCGACTTATTATCTCGAGATCCCGACTTATTATCTCGAGATCCCGACTCATTATCTCGAGATCCCGACTTATTATCTCGAGATCCCGACTTATTATCCCGACTTATTATCTCGAGATCCCGACTTATTATCTCGAGATCCCGCGACATTTCTGAAAAATCGCGAGTTACTTTTTTTGGGGGGAAAGGCATGTTTTTATGCGGTAAACGTGGGGGAGTGTGTCTACATTGATTATGGAGGAGGACTTATATCATTTTCTGCGGTCCAGAGATGTCCCAGAGGAGGATATCATGCACATGCAATTTAGCGTACATCCATCGGTAACCGTGAAGCTGTCCAGAGGACTATAGCTGGTTATTAATGAATTCTACCAAAACTGCCAAGTCGGAAAAGGACTTGCGCCGAATGAGTCCCCGCGCTCTGAAAACTCTCTTCAGATGTCTCTCACTAATACTAAATCCATGTCTGCTGTCAAGCACCGATTTAATGTGTTTATTATGGAGCAATGGGACATGGAGAGGAAAAAAAAAGGAAAGAAATCCAGACTTATTATCTCGAGATCCCAACTTATTATCTCGAGATCCCGACTCATTATCTCGAGATCCCGACTTATTATCTCAAGATCCCGACTTATTATCCCGACTTATTATCTCGAGATCCCGACTTATTATCCCGACTTATTATCTCGAGATCCCGACTTATTATCTCGAGATCCCGACTTATTATCCCGACTTATTATCTCGAGATCCCGCGACATTTCTGAAAAATCGCGAGTTACTTTTTTTGGGGGGAAAGGCATGTTTTTATGCGGTAAACGTGGGGGAGTGTGTCTACATTGATTATGGAGGAGGACTTATATCATTTTCTGCGGTCCAGAGATGTCCCAGAGGAGGATATCATGCACATGCAATTTAGCGTACATCCATCGGTAACCGTGAAGCTGTCCAGAGGACTGTAGCTGGTTATTAATGAATTCTACCAAAACTGCCAAGTCGGAAAAGGACTTGCGCCGAATGAGTCCCCGCGCTCTGAAAACTCTCTTCAGATGTCTCTCACTAATACTAAATCCATGTCTGCTGTCAAGCACCGATTTAATGTGTTTATTATGGAGCAATGGGACATGGAGAGGAAAAAAAAAGGAAAGAAATCCCGACTTATTATCTCGAGATCCCGACTTATTATCTCGAGATCCCGACTCATTATCTCGAGATCCCGACTTATTATCTCGAGATCCCGACTTATTATCCCGACTTATTATCTCGAGATCCCGACTTATTATCCCGACTTATTATCTCGAGATCCCGACTTATTATCTCGAGATCCCGACTTATTATCCCGACTTATTATCTCGAGATCCCGACTTATTATCTCGAGATCCCGACTTATTATCTCGAGATCCCGACTTATTATCTCGAGATCCCGACTTATTATCCCGACTTATTATCTCGAGATCCCGCGACATTTCTGAAAAATCGCGAGTTACTTTTTTTGGGGGGAAAGGCATGTTTTTATGCGGTAAACGTGGGGGAAGGTGTCTACATTGATTATGGAGGACGACTTATATCATTTTCTGCGGTCCAGAAATGTCCCAGAGGAGGATATCATGCACATGCAATTTAGCGTACATCCATCGGTAACCGTGAAGCTGTCCAGAGGACTGTACCTGGTTATTAATTAATTCTACCAAAACTACCAAGTCGGAAAAGGACTTGCGCCGAATGAGTCCTCGCGCTCTGAAAACTCTCTTCAGATGTCTCTCACTAATACTAAATCCATGTCTGCTGTCAAGCACTGATTTAATGTGTTTATACTCAAGCCCAAGCTCGAAATAAAAATCTATATATCTACCCCATGGGTGGGTGTCCTCCATCACTGTGATTAGGTCGTTATGTACTGATGTCGGGATCTCGAGATAATAAGTCGGGATCTCGAGATAATAAGTCGGGATAATAAGTCGGGATCTCGAGATAATAAGTCGGGATCTCGAGATAATAAGTCGGGATCTCGAGATAATAAGTCGGGATTTCTTTCCTTTTTTTTTCTCTCCATGTCCCCTTAGGGCAGGCATGTCCAAAGTCCGGCCCGGGGGCCAATCACGGCCCGCGGTCAGATTTCATACGGCCCGCAGCTTCGGTCTTATAATGTATTATTTATGGCCCGCCTGCACTGTGAAACAGAATAAATAAATCATAAAACTTGAAACTGTAATTCCTCCTTTCACCAAATGGTGGCAGCACCACTTTAATACAATCAGTCTCTGCCTCCGTGCAGTGAACCGCTCTCCACTCATTTCTGCCATGGCCACTGCAAAGAAAACAAGTTTACAGTGAGGGCCGCCGCTTTCAAGAGAGATGGGAATTACAATACTTCTTCACTGAAAATCAAGCCAATTGTGCTTGTCTAATTTGTGAGATTGTTGCCTTGTTTAAGGATTTCAACGTAAAGAGACACTACCAGACTAAACATGCTAACACATACAACAAGCTAACAGGAAGTGACCGTGCTGAAAAAGTGAAGCAGCTCCAAGCTGCACTGGCATCACAACAGCGATTCTTCACGCGGGCCTGTGAGTCAAAAGAAAATACCACCAAAGCAAGCTACGAAGTTAATGTTAATAGCTAAACATGGCAAACCTTTTACTGAAGGTACATTTATCAAAACTGTGTTATGAAAATGGTGGAGAACATTTTGCCCTGAGAAGAAGCAAGAATTTGCGAATGTTTGCCTGGCAGTAACAGTGTGGCACTGAGAGTTGAGGACATGAAACTGAGTGTTTTGAACGGTAACTTCTGTCACTATCAGCAGTGAAGAGCGAAACGAACATTTATGCACCTGGATTTATGGCACTTATTTTTATTAAACTCTTGAGTAAGATTTGGTTATGAACCTGTAGATGTGACAAACTATTACTTTCTGAAAGATATAGTAAATGACGAGCAGAATTCACTTGTTTTAAGATTTAATAATAATAGATAACTTTGCATTACTTATAACTGCTGTTTAAAATGTTCTTGAGGCAAAGATATTTTTAAACTCATGTAAATTTAAGGTATTTCATACAGTTTGTTCAATGTTATCTGACTCTCCAGATATGAAAGAAAGGCAGAATTTGGGTTTTTAGAGTTGTTCTCATTTGCCTGAGTGGCTTATATTTGGTTATTTTGTCATTTGAAAAATAAAGATAATTGTGACAATGAAAACAGTTTTATAACAGTGTGTATTTGCATGACACTTTTGTAGTTAAAAAATGTCCGAACAAACTATTGGCCCCCGGGCATCTTCACTTGATCAAATCTGGCCCGCTTTGCAAAAAGTTTGGACACCCCTGCCTTAGGGGCTCCGTACTATGGAAATAAACACTCAAAATCGTTGGAATATCATGTGAAAATGTATTAAGTTATCTAGTATAATCTGAAAACATTTCACTACTCTTTTTAGGTCGAGTGACTCATTTCATCCAATCAAGTCTTAAGAAATATGAGAGATTATGATTACATTAGACTCAATATAATATACTCCACTGAGCCATCAAAGTTTAATCTATTAAATCCAACTTTGTCTTATGTTAAGTAACCTAAACATCTGTTTAAATTAAAGTCACAATAATACCTAAAATGTATGTAATAACAAAAAACATTTGTTTCTGCAACTGACTTGATCTTACTTACATGTTCTATTAATAAAGTAGGAATAGTCTTTAAGTTTGTTTCAGATTGTTGTCTACTGGACCAGACCATGTCTTACACCTGACGACTGAGATTTATCAATGTTTGAAGCTTTTGTGAAAAGATACAAAATACTGTCAAACCGTGATATTTTTACTTTGTATCATTGTACTGTGATCATCTTAAATGGGACCATGTCTATTTCCTTTTTCCATACTTTGAGGGTACATTCAAAACAAATGCCTAGAACCTCGATCAATTCCATTTCCGTCTGCAATTTAGTGAAGAAGAAAGTTGCGCCAACTGTTTGTGTTTTCTTTACAGGTTTTCTTGTAATTTCCTCCAGTGGTTATTGGCGCAGCACCACCACAGGTGAGGAGGGGAACAGTTTTTTCGAAGGGTTTACTTCATTTGACACAGTGGGGTGTAAAAGAACTGCAGCAGCTGAAAATGTAACAAATGTTGCAACTTTGGTCCCTCACCGAACTGAGTCTGCTGGACTAGTGTGAAAACACAATAAACTATTAACACACAGAACGAAGTGTAGTTTTCTTAAATTGATTTGTTGGATTGAATCCAAAAGGAAAGACAAAAGGCACACCCATTGATGTACAATAAACCTCTAAAAATAGGTTCATGTGGATCTTCAATAATAAATAAAAAAACAACAAAAAAATGATCCCTGCATAGAAGAGAGGCGAACTGTATCATCAGAAGTCTCTGGCCTTACTCCAAGATCACTTGTAAAGAGAAAGATGTTGCCAGGGCTTATATAAGTCCATTTAATAATGCAGCAGTCCCAGCGCTCACATCCCCCGCCGAAGAGGGTTGCTGTGTGGCGGTGCTCTTATTAAGCACTCAATTAAAGCCGTTCCCAAGGAAGAGGCAGTGTGTGCAACATTGTTTGAATTAGGAAATGTTGGCGGCTCAGACGGTCTGTGAAGACGTACCCAGAGGAACGCAGTGCCTTGAAACCAAAAGCCTAGAAGTGGCAGATCATCATAAAGTATCACAAAAGCAGGGAAAATGATTTTAATTTGATTGAATTACAAATAGGCCATTTAGAGATTCAATAAGAAAGGATAAATAGAGCAGGAAATGGAGCCGTCTCAAAGAACCATTTAACGGTTTTATTTGTTTTGTTTTTTTTGCTTCATCTGAAAAATACAAAGACACTCAGCAATGGGACTTGCAGACAATAGCAACCAGCACTGCTGTATAACCAAGCACTCCAAACACACAGCACCACGCACAAAATGACAATAAGAGCTTACTTTGCTGCAAATTACATTTAATCCACAGTTTGCTTTGACAAAAATTATGATCAGCATAATTATCATGAGTGTATTTCTTCTGGATTAACAGGAAACAGAACACAATCGTCAAGATTAGGCCGTTTAGAAAACCTTTCATGCCGTGCATATCTTTTTTGGTCAAAAATAATTCTTTTATTTTTGGAACGAGGTAGGAAGAAAAAGCATGAATGCATTTACAAACAACAGCCACTTTCATACAGTGGGAACACAACTCATCTTTCCTGTTTTGTGAGTATGAATGAAGCATAATCCTGACAATAATATTATTTTTAGATCCTAGAGGCCACAAACACCAACATTTCCAGTCTGCTGATTGGCAGACATGTTTTTCTTCGCAACGCCTGCAGCTGGGCTCAACAAATGGCTCCTCTCCCTGATTTATACACGTAATGTCTGGTGGACAGAACACGGTGCTGCTCTGTGGTACTGCTGTATCGAGGACCTTTGCTTATTCAGCATTTATCGTCCCACAGGGGAAATGTCTCCAAGCTGTTTATTAAAAAAACATTAAAAGAATTCAGGTTAAAACAAGTATGAAAATCTAATGAAAACAGAACAAACAGCTAAACTGAAACAAGTGGCTTTCTGCTTTCATTTATTTACAGTTAGGTTCATGAAAAGCCTTGTGGAAATTTGACTTGGTCTTGATCCATGAAATATTAAACCGCTGTTGTGGCAGTTTGATTTTTATTTTTTGAGATTAATTATATTTCCTAGAATGTGTAAATATGTTGTTTTTTTCTAACTGAGTCGTACTAAAGTTTTGATCAGTATCGACTTGGTGGAGAGGAATCCTTTCCAACCTCAAAAGATTTTGACCTTGTCACGAAAGAAACTTACAAAAAGCTGGTCAATAGTTACAGGTTTTATTCCTGTAATGCCAAACATGATTTCATTCATTTGTGAGGGTAGAAATCATTTTCAACATGTTATTCACATGAACATTGATATTTTTTGTGCCTGTTGCATTTGCAAAAAGAGAAGTTTTGAATGAATGAAAATAATTGCTATTACAAATTTGTTCATTACTTTTGTAACTGCAGCATATTTTCTGAAGTATTTCATTTATTTTGCCAATGGGGTGTCTTTGCAAAGATTGGTATGTTTTTAAAACACTTTTAATAAATAAAAAAAAGACTTGTTTTTCATTTGTTAAAAAACCTAGTCTGAACTTTGCTAATAACCAAACACCACAGTACCGCCATTTTCTCCTTATGTTCATAAGATGCCAGATTCCTGGTGTCAAAAGGGACAGAATCAAATGTTTGACCCACTGATATACCTTAACGGATTGGAGATCGCCTATTAGCCGCTACAGCTAGCGATGCGCTCCTGCTAGTATGCATTGAGTCATGTCCACAAAACAATTTGATAACTGTTATGAATATTGCCACGTTCTACGAACAAACGAGGCCATTAGGCCAGTTTTTAATGTTTATTGAACTTTTAAAAATTAAAGTGGCCACAACGAAGGGAAAACAACACCAATAAGTAGGTGTAAAATAACTTTAATAACTTTTTTGCGTGATTGTGTAATATTCCTGATCATCGATATTCCTCACTCAAAGCATTGCAATGTTGCTTGTTTGAATAACTATAAGTCATGTGATGTCCAAACCAGTAATGTATAACAATGGTTTGACCCAAAGCAACAAAATTCCAATCGCCATGAAAAAGAACTGAAGCTAAACATCTTTGACATTTACGTTAAGAAAAAGGAACTACTGATTAATGACTAAAATGTTTAAACTCATATGTCCTAATATTTTATTTCTGCTATCTCAATAAACACAATTGCAACCACAGGGAAACATGATTATTATTTGATTGATAAACAAAAACAAAATGATTTTGAGAGATATGCCCTTAGACACCCTACAAACTACAGTTTTCATCATTTTCTTTTAATCCATTACAGTGATTCACCAGTACTACAGAACGCAGATTCTCCGGTGAATGAAAAATAAATAAAATAAAAAATAAAGAAAAAAAGAAATTCATCACGACCTGTTGATTTCATTTGAGTTTTCAGACAGCACACAGGGAACAGCAGTGGAGACTATACAAACATGACTAACCCAGGGGATCCAGGCAGATGTAATGTCAACACTTAAATGATATTCTATGATAAAACAAATCAATGTGTAGAGTAGAAACTTCCTGAGTCCTCACAGCAAAGGCTCACCAATGTGAAATCTACAGAAAACCTAAGCCTCCGTTCCTTCTGCTGGGTTTTCCTGAAGAGGCATGAAATAAAAATGACCTTGATGACACATTTCTTCGAAAGGCTACTTCCCGGGGAAAGCATACGATGAATGTTTTATGCCGCGGCTCTAAATGTGCATATCCTGGGGTATTTTTTTCCTGTCACTTCAGTGCTCTGTCACTCTTGACAGGTTCGTTGGCTTACAGCACGTGGCCAAGCGTTAAAGGGCCGCTCCGCTTCCAGCCTTGGGATGTTGGGAGCCGCTGCACTTCGTGTCTCCAAGCAGGTAGCCAAAAACAAATTCCAAACGAAATCCAGCTGTTATTCTTGACACCTAGACAGCAAGGAACCGTCACCAGCAGGTACTGGCTTGTGCTTTAGCGTACAAACGTTGCATTTTATTTACGTCCAGAAATTTCGTGTATACACAAAACTCTGGAGGACAAAAAGATGATTCTTTTACTTAACTTTCCATAGCCGAGATACCACAGTGGAACATTCCCATTAACAAAATAAAACCTGGACATGTAGGTAATATTCATTTAGTGCAGTGCGAAAGAGCAAAGGGAAAATAAGGCAAAAAAAATGTTGAATAACTTAAAACTACTCATGTTCTTTTTTCTCGCTCCGTCGGTCACGCCGGCAGTCGTTGACTGTTCGTGACCGACTGAGCGATTTTAGATCGGGCTTATTCAACACACCACCACGTAACACACCACACACTGCAGGACGTTGTAAGACTGTCGTAAAGGGAAAATCGGGGCAGAAAAAAAAAAGGCTTTAGCAGTAACACCACTATATGTATCAGAATTCAACACACAAAAAAACATGTAAACATTTCCACATAAAGAACATAACATTCATTGTGTTACAGTTTCGTGCTTTCAGGCTTGATGTTTATTTTCCGATTATTAATAAATGATTGCTATGGTAGATTAGCTAGCTACCACAGCCTTGGTAGATCAGCTATTTTAACCACCTGCTTTGCTGATTATCTGTCAGATTAGTGTGTAGGTCGCCTTTTGTTTTACTGAAACTAAACACACCAAATGCCACACCAATCTACAAGTTTAATGTTGTCAAGCTAGCATAGCTGACCTACTTTTCTCTCCCTTGCTATTTTTAAGTAACTCTTTTTCCTGACTTTAGTTGCCAGTTTTGAAAGTTAGTAGCAAAGCACTGCATACCTTTGAAAAAAAACAAAACAAAACACGTGTACATTTAAGATTTGATCGTTATGTTGACGCTAAAACCAATGGTAGTCATGGTTAGCAAGCAGTTTTTGTGCCAGTGACATTACACTGCAAGGTGTCTCTACTGGTCATATGACGAGTATCTAACTTAGCCTTGAGAACTAATTTTTTTTTTCCATCGACTAGCAGTTCTAAGGTCAACTGAGACTTTATTAATGTTCCTAAACATAGCTAAAAGCAACGATACAAACCAGTGCAACATCTCTATTGCTGTAAGCTAAGAAAATTATTTAGCAAAATTACCCGAAAGACAAAATTTGCACAGAGCTGAGAGAAACTGCTGTATTTTTACTCACGATTATCAATTCCTGGAATCCCATGGCTATTTGCTAATCAAATCAGTTACACACATCTCCTGCTCCCTATCATCATTTACAAAAAAATAAATAAAATTATGATCAGAGATCAGTAATGTCTCCTTGATGCTGCACTAGTGAGTGTAGAAAGTAGGACCAAGATGAGAATTAATCCTAGTAGCTGAATCCTTGTAGGATGAAGCAATTCTCTTTTTGCCTCTCCTTGTACATCCCTTTAGAATAAGTTCCGCTCTTGTCAAGTCAGATTACAAGTGTAGAAGCGATCACTGAGAGCATCACTGGAGCTGCTCCTTTAGTCTGTCTCATGCAGGCCTATATAAATCAACAGACCGATGCTCATGAATAGTGCTTACTGCGTCATTATTCCCCCATATTTTAAATGTCTAACAACACCATTAAACAAAGTGTTATTAACAAAAATTAGTGTAATAATATGAAGACATTTTGGCAGATTTTAATAAAAATTTCTGAGAGTAGATAATAGTGAGTACAAAAGCTAAAAGACAAACTAATGAATTGAATGCCAACCACTTATTTTATATACATTATAAACTAAATTTGTTTAATTCAAACTTATTAAGTAGGTCTGTTATGGTAACAAATTTTGCTGGGCGATGCATTGTCCCACAAATTATTATACCACTGAAAAATCAAAAAATACTTTAATTTCTAAAGTATTTTTCACATTAGAACTGGAAAACATTTTTAATATACAAACGAAGACAAAACAAATAAAGCAACAGTAATTAAAATTGATTATGAAGTCTCTGTAACCAAAATTGTACTTAAAAAAAAAAAAAGTAATTCAGCGTAGGCAGAGAAAACAGGCAAAAGAGGCAGGTAGTGCAGACCAAATACTTTGTACTGGGTGTCAAATGTTTTCAATGATATTAAAAGGGAGCATCCCAGTGGACAACAATCATCAATGAGATGCATTATTTAACATGGGATTAATTGATTTATTGCTTATTTTTGACAGGCTTACTATTAAGATCATTTTGATAATCTAGTTTGTCCTCAAAGGTTGAAAAAAAAAAAAACTAAAAGTGAACCAGTTAAAGAAGAAAATTATTGAGTCAAAAGCATAACATTTTATTGAAATAGTAGCAAACTTTTTAAATCATCTTAGTAAGATGATATCTAAAAGTTTCCCCCAAAGATCCCTGCTAATATATGCGGTTTACTAGTAATGACTGCCACAGGGTTAAATCCCAATTTTTTTTGACTGTGCCTGTGAGCAGTGACAATACCACTCCCATTCAAAGGGTGGCGCCAAACATGGAGGAGATAGAAAAACATAACTACTATGATATACTGAGGAAACATTAAAATTTTTTCTATTGTTCTTTCAGTATTTTTCTTCTCTTTTTTATCATCAGTGTACAAGCTACTGCACTGTCATCTTCTAAGAGATTGGAGAGAAAATTGTATATCTCTGAGTGCAACAACTATTTGACAGTGGCACAAATGTGAGCCAGCATGTGTTGGTGAGGTCAACGTGGCACAAATACATGAACGTGGAAAAATATTACAAGGCCTTCAAGAAGCATACATTCAATACTTACACCAACATATTTCTATTTCTAAAAACCACTACCCTAATGACAATTCCTAAGTGTCATCAAGTGTATGTAAAAGATATGTCAAAAGATAATGCATGTATATGTACTCATAAAACAACACATAAAACTTAACAATCTTTGTTAAGATTGAATCAAAATTTTTAGGATAATAAAAATGTTTGATAAGAAAAATAGTTCTTACCCTCCCCAAGCAAAATGAGTTTGGATTGAATACCAAAAAGAAGACATTACCCTCCATGTAAACAATGTAACATGTCACTGGAACAGTGAAAGTTGACAAGACATCCACAGAAAGATGTCCATCATCTAAATATGTTTAAGAGATGATAATAAGATGACCAAGTATATATTCAACATATTTTTTAAGCTATATTCAGAGGAGTACTATGGTCTAGCAAAGGTTAAATTTTCAATGTATTTTGCAAAAAGATAAAGATAGCCAAGTATGACTTTCAACATTATTGAACTAAATTTAGATGAGTATTATGTTCAATTTTGAACATATCTTACAGAGAGATGAGGACTGACTAACCTGACATAACAACAAAAACACAATGCAGGTACCTGGACCCCATGGATGTCCAGTGACTGGCATAGAATTGACCCACAAATTATCTTTGATTTAAAATTGGAGTATTCTATTGGTTAATATTTAGCACTCCCAGAAATTAGTTCTTATAGTGTACAACTGTTGATTTGTGTTTGTGGAGCAAAACAACTAAAGTTATAGCTTCCACTTGCTATGCCAGTGACCAGACGCACAAATCCCATAAACGTATTATGATAGCTTTACGCTGCAGTGCTGCCCGTTAGACACTGGCTATGAAACCTGTCTAATCCATGTCACCGTGACCCGAACCAGCATCACCAAAATAAAGACAAAACTATTTTTTGGATTTTATTTATATCCAAAATATGAGTACGTTACTTGTAAGGGTCAACAATTGGCTTAAAAACGAAGTTTGTTTTTATGCTCCGCGTTCGTCCCGTCCGTGCAGGGGACACCAGGTCACTGGCGGCGGCGGCACTCAGTGCAATCTGCGGGGATTATGGCACTGGAAGGGAGGGTCAACAGCCGGCGGGATTAGCCGAACATCTGCAGCGATCGGAGAGACGCTCGCAGATTTAGATTACTTCGCATCCAACATGATGACGGTCCCACAACAAAGTAGACACGAGCAAATGAGATCAGTACGACGGAGAATTTCAGAGAAAGGCAATCCCGCCTGTTCACACAGCCTCAAGGTTTTATTGTAATCTGGGGAAACTTGAGATAATTCTCTGGCATTGGTTTCAGATGTTTGAGTTTAATTTTAAGGTACGCTTAAGAACTAATTTTAATAAATAATAATAATAATCTTACCTGTTGTGTGTTTTTTCTTCCAGGAAATCACAGGCACAGAGTAATCCGAAATTTGTCGCCAAACTAAATGTCTCACTTGTGGCGCTCCGGGCCACAGAAACAAAGAAAAAAAAGATAACGAAATAATAATAACAGCGTCTCTTTATGGCTTGCGCGCAAAAACAAGAAGAAGAAAAAAACACGCTTCCGCTCCGCTTTTTGCTTTTGCGTGGCCCCCCTCCTGAGCCGCTACTCTGCATCCATCGCCGGCTCTCCCTGCCTCTGTCCTCCGGGTCGCTCCCTCTCGGTGTCAGCAGCGCGGGTCGGGGGCGGTGCGCAGGCGTCTCGCGGGTAGCATATCGGGTGTGGGGTGGGGGAGAGAGAAGTGAAGCCTCGGTGTGCCCACTCACTCAGATGCGTCAGCTCTCCCTTCCTTGACTCCCCGCCTGCCCTCCCCTCTTTTGCTCCGGTCCTCGCAGAGCGCGGAGCGGGACGCACGCAGGAGAAAAAGCCCGAGAAGGGAAGCGCAAAAAGCGAAAGCGATGTCTTGTCTGTCTCCCCTCCCGAGCAGCCTCCTGACTGCTCCGGCCATCCAAGCGGAACAGCCTTCCCTCTTTCTCACTCCCTCCTCCTGCAAGTACTTCTCCTCCTTTCTTTCCTCCTCCCCTCCTGCTACTGCTTCTGGGATGTCCTAGCTGCTCAGGATATTAATGGACCAAGTACCTGTCAGCTTGGCTGTGGCGCGGGAAATTCATGTTAGCAGCAACAAAATATTTTATTCTCATATTTATCTGAGCAAACTCAAACGTATCAATTAAATGAATTAGCATAAACATTTGATGTGCAGGCAGCACACCCTCATCACTAACAGGTGTTTACTGAAAATGCTGTTTGTGACAATAGTTGAACATCACAAAAGTGTGAAATCAGCCTTTGGTTGAAGATGGCAACTGCTGAAAATGAGAAAATTAAGTGTAATTATGAGAAGGTATAGTGTTCTGTAAAAGGCACCTAACCCCTTGAAGTATGAAAAGAGTTGAATTATGTTTTGGTAAAAGATATATAAAACAAATTTGTGCAAAACAATAGGAAGGAAAAACAACAAAAGCACCTAAAGATCAAAGGTTTGATGATATATTAAATTTAAATAAAAAGTATCAGTATCGGTGATACTGGCGCTGTATGTACTTGGTGTCCGATTGATACCAAAAAATAATAATCATATTGCACAAATAACTGACATCAAGATTTCAAAAGTCAGAGCAGTTTTTAAAGTATCTCTATGAGATCATTTTTTCAGACATGATTTGCCAGTCTACTTACTGTGATTAATGTAAACCTGCTGTCACTGTTTCCTTCTGTCACTTGAATAAATAAAGTCCAGAAATCTTTCCAATCTAAACCGTACTATTTTCAACTCACGCTGGCATTTACACCGATATCATTGGTTTCTCATATAAAACAATGGCACAGGAAGGTTTTTCCTCACTAACCACAATGCACAACTTTTCACCTCCATATTTACTCCTGCTGACATTTATACTGATACAATCAGACAGTTAGTGAACTGCCATTTTCTAATCTCAAGTTTGGCATTTTAACCATGCTTGCTAAAGTAAGCACAGTGAGGCAAAGATGTGGGAGGGTGATAGTAAAACCCAAACGAACCAAAACATATGTTTATTATGAATAAAATAATTATTTTATTTAAAAAAGACCGTCGGAACACTTATCAAAAGGAGTGATTGTAGCCAAAGATTTCCAGAGCAACAACTGGGAATGAGCTGTTTTAGTCTCCAGGTAGTCTCTAATGACATAATCAGAATCATTTGGGTGTAAAATAAAAAAAAATAAAAAAAATATTTGAACACAACTATTAGTTTTAGCTGCAACATAAATACAGTTGTGGGAAAAAAAGAATTAAATATTCAGATCTTTTAAAGGAAATCTAAACATATATTCCTTTCTGACATATTGTTCTACTTATATTTGTAGAAAAAAGTGACAAGTTAATACGACCAACAGACCTCACTTTTACATTCAGTAGAAGTTGAACAAAAACAGGCGGGGCGGTGGCAGAGGGGTAAAGAGTGCGGCCCTGTCCGGAGGCCTCGGTCCTCTAAATCAGTGGTCCCCAACCCCCGGGCCGCGGACCAATTGGTACCGGGCCGCTAAAGAAATAAATAAATATTTCTGTTTTATGTATTATTTGAGTCTGGAGTTTTTTTTTTTTTTGAAAATCCTTTAACCGGATTCTCTCGGTTACGTCTTGCATTGAGTCCATAAGCAGCAAAATGAGTAAGAAACAGATCAGATTCTTTGGAAAGTTTCTTTGCGAAGGGAAAAGGCCCAGAGAAGAGACAGGAGGATGGATTTATCCCAGTAGGTGATTCCCACAGTCCAAGCTCTGCATGACATGGTGACCGGCTCGTTAATGAGGGAATGAAGCTTCAAACTGCTTCGCCAGTAGAGACCAAACACCCTGTGCATAAAGAACACTTTGGGTGTCATTGTCTCTCATCATTCCCAGATGGGACCGTCTGGCTGCAGAGAAACAAGCTCAGGACTCCCATTAGTCGTTATCGTAAGTTAAAATTTTCACAAAAGTAAAATGTTCATTTTTGTGCCACATCTGTATCTTATTTTGAAGGGCTATGTAAACGTTACCATAGCGACCAGAGTCAGAGAGCGTTAAGGCAGTAGTAACATAACCACATATAATAAACATACATAAAAATGACCTTTACATATAGTAATAAACATTTCCACATATCACCTCCAATGTCCACTGGACTCTCAGTTGCCATGTCAACTGTTTGGGATTCCCCTCCATTCTTACGTCATCGCGCTTTCTGATTGGCTACCTGTCACATTCAACAGGCTGTGTTTCACTCCCAGTCAGGAAAAACCCCACAGGCTGCGATAATCAGGCCAAGACAATGTTGATATTCAACACACCACGTTACACACCACACACTGCAGGACGTTGTAAGATTGTCGTAAAGGGAAAATCGGAGAAAAAAAAAAAAAAAGGCTGTAGCGGGAACACCAACATGCAGAAGCATTATCTGACGGTTCCTCCCCTCCCCCCTTCCCGGGCCACAGCAAAATTGCTAAGTCTTGACCGGTCCACAGTAATAAAAAGGTTGGGGACCACTGCTCTAAGTGACTGTCCTGGTTTGAGTCCCGGCCTGCTAACCTTTGCCACATGTCTTCCCCCTCTCTCACAACTTGCTTTCTTGTCTATTCACTATCAAATTAAAGCCACTAGAGCCAAAAAAGAGAAAAAAAAAGCATTTTTTTTTCTTCAGCAGGAAAAAATGTGAGACACCCTTAGAAGCTAGTCTAACATCTGTGAGGCTCTTCTGGTGGCCATTTGTTGGTCTCTGACATCAGTCTGAGGAAGGTTCGCCTCATTCCTAACAGTCAGCTGTGGGATTTTGAAGGGTTTCTTGCCTATTCAGCCTGTATCTAGTCACACTGAAATATCTATAACCTTGATCTTATTCATTGCTGTATGCAAACATCAGAGAGTTAACCACAGCTACTGTGGGCTGATGTCACACTGATATTAGTGAGGAACTGACTGGTTAGACTGCAGTGCACACCTTGCCAGTGGAAATGCTCCTTTAGACTCAGTCTAAAGGAGCATTTCCACACCAACTCAAAATGTAACAAATGTTGCAAGTTTGGTCCCCAAGCGAACACTGGACTATTAGTTATGAAAACACTCTTTGACTATCAGCCCGTCTGGTGACATGGCAGAAAAAAGTCATGGCCACAACTTAATATCTAGGGGCCCCGACTAAAAACATTGCAACGACTAGTTTAATTACGTGGGAATGACTTAATTGTAACAAGTTGTGGCCATAAGTTTATTTGTAGTTTTTTTCTCCCATGTATTGTCTTCATCCTGTCTGACTCAGCTGGAACTATTTTGCAAAGAAGAGTGGACCAAAATGTCACTGGTTATGCAAAGCTGGAAGAGCCACAAACCTACAGACTTTCTGCTGTTCAGCAGGAATATATACTTTTGCAAGGCAGTGTTAGTTTAATTAGAAACTATATGAACATTGTGATTCATAAGCCATCCACGTAAACTCATTTATTATGTGTAATGTGAATTACATTTTTCTGAAACAGAAAAATTTCCTTTTTAATTTTCAAAAGAACATATAACATTAATCTGGAGTTCTTTTATATTACATTTCATTTTTTGGAAGCTTGATAAATCATTTTCTTTTAAGGCTTTATATTCCTTTCCCGCTGCAATGTTTTATGTTAATCAAAGTCATCTTTTTGGCAGTTCCAACAGCCATGTTGTGTTTTAGAACAACTCTCAAATGTGAAGTTCAGCTTGATACCGCTTTTATTTTGCAACCCATCAAGACTGCGCATGCTTCACCATTACTACACACACACGCACACATTGTAACACACGAGTCTTTTTCTAGGTCATACAACAACAAACGCCCTCACAGATATGAGGTAAGTGGGGCAAAACTTAATCAAAATGAATCCGGCTCCTGGCTGATTTGTGTTTCTTAAAACACGCTAAAGACAGAACGAAGGAGAACAAGGGAAAACTTTTTCTGAAAGAAACTTTTCCGAAAAGTTCTCCAAAGAAGAATAACATTTTCGACATGATCTCTGATGAGTTCAGATTCACGAAGGTGCTTCTCCCAGCAGGAGCGTTTCAAGCATCCTCCTTGAGAAAACGTGGAGACCACCCACAGGTCTAAGAAATGGATTTGCATTTGGTTCTCTGAGGTAGGAGCAGAGATATTCATACTAATATATTAATATCACAACACATGCAAAGTACATAACATAGATTTGAAGTAAAACAAAGTTACTACAATATTTATGCTGCAACATTAATAGAAATACATTTTTAATGAAGATAAATAAATGAATAGAGACAATAGATTTAAGTATCAATGAAGCAATTAGACTACAAGAAAAACTTTCCCATTCCATTGCAGGTATACCAGTTAATATGAAAACGGCACTTTAATAACCAGTGAGACTAACAGACACAATCAAAACAGCCAAATAGTAATATCACCCTGTGAAACAACACAAAAATAGTTTAAATTAGCATGTAAAATCCAGCCCCTTTTTCTACGCTGCGCTTCGTCCAGAGGGTCTGGGAGCTCGGCTGTTGAGAAACGATTGCTTCCTGGAGGCGTGGAATTTTTAAACTTTACCCACTAATGTTTACCTGTGATGTATGTAATGCACCAAGTCAAAGCTATGAAGCTCACCAGAAAATGCCTGCGCTGTTAACAACCATCATCCACGGCAAATAGAGAAGTACTGAAGCAAATGAGGCCGCCGTTTAATGTTTATTCAATATTTGGAAGTGTGACCAACACGAACTGAACGGCTTCATTCACTTCCTCAGCTGCCAGTGCTAGCTCTACAGGCAGAATATACTTCTGAAACAGCACAGAAAATCGACCTCATTGTTCACAACTTCACCTTCTGTTTCCTAATTGGCCCAGTGGAAAATCTACCGGAGGAATTCAAATAAACGGGAGAAAAGCCAGACTAAAGTAAGATGAGAATTGAGCAGAATGCACAGAAAGGTAATGGCCAGGCTGAGTCCAAATGGTTTGATTTGTATTTTTTCACTTTCTTTCTTTCCTTCTTACAGAAAAGTTCTGTCATGTTTATGTTCTACATTGTTGCAAGGTAATGAAAAAGTATTGCATGGGAATGCAGTACTTTTGCAATGTAACGCAAACAAAAAGATTAGACATCATTATGTAAACCATTTTTCATGAAGAACTGAGTATTCAATGGAATGTTTTAACTGTTCCATGACTATGTTACATTCATGGCAACAGGAGCGAATGTTAGATGCATATTCATCTGTAAAAATGTTGCACCATCATAAAAACCGCTACAAGTCATCCATCTTTCTCTGCAGCTTTTCAATTATTGGAGAAAAGAGTTGCTCCCTTCATTAAGCCACAATGTTCGAATCAGATCAATATTTGCACAGAAAATCGACAGGGAACAGAGGGCCAGGAGGTCAAACGGGTACGTTGCCATTTCTGAATCCCACGGCTTTAATCAATAAACGGATTCTCTCTACGCCCGTAGAGAGCTGTGGTGTTGTCACTGATTCCATGTGACAAACTGGCACGGTCACACCGGCAGGCAGGGTGTGTGTGTGGGGGTGTGTGCGTGTGTGTCATCCCTGAACCACAGGAGTTTGCATATTCACTCAGCCTGTCAGCAGTAAAGAAGCACAGTCTATCAGCAGGACGTCTGAACGAAGGGATTGTCTGCGAGGTTCGGCTTGAAATGTTTTAAAGAGCTCAACTGCATGAAACCAAGTAGCTTTGACAAGTCATTCCCACACTGCGTTTCTCTGCCCCACCAGACATGTGACCATCATTCAGTGGGGCTTTCAGACATCAGAGGGATGTGGTATGTCTGCTTCGTTTTAAAATGTCACCGTTTGTTTCCTTCGTCTTTAGGGAAGACCTTTGGTGATTTGCACATCAACTCTCTGGAGATTTAAACAGTCACATGGTCACATGGTCAGATGAAATATTTCAGCTGACGGCTCCGTTGCCGGAGCTTAATACTGTGGCACTTTTTACCAAATTATTATTTTTTTTAGGTACCAATTGGATCCAACTTTTATAGGTGATGCAATCCACTGTTGGTCCCAAATGTAATAGAAACAGTATGTACACGCATACACACATATACAGTATATACACACACATTGAAAAGTGAACTGTCGACCCGCACTTGTATCAGAGATGTGACTTTGCAGGAGACTTCTCAGAATTTATTCCCCATGGAGTCTACATTTATAACGATTTCAACAAGCAAATTTACAGCAAGTCTGTAATAAATGTCTTTATGGCTCCTGGGTTATTGGGAGCCTTAATAGCGCCACATCACATTTTCAGACTCTCAAACTGCAATGCAAGTTATATAAAGACTGGTCACAGCAGAGCTACCATAAGGAATGACTATGATTAAACAGTTCAGTTAGAAATATCTTTTTTTCCCTCAAAATCTGAAATATCAATTAAATTAAACAACTAATAGGCATTTATTAAGGTTGTTGTTGCACAACACCCCTCCTTTCTGTCTCTACTCTCTCACTCTCGTACTTCCTCTTCTGAGAGGGGAGATGTGCTACCAGCTCTCCTTCTAACGGGTTAATTGAGTTTCCTAAATCTGCTGGGATTTACCCTGTCCAGAACTGAAGTAAACTCTGTTTAAGCTGGTTTCGAGAAACGATTCGCCTGGATTCTGACGGCCTACATCCAGGTGTCCCACCCTTCTTCCCCCTGTGAATTAGCCAGACTGAGCAGCCTACAGCCAACTAGTTTCACAGAGCACACCTGTTAACGGTCGCTCGTTCTCTATTTTACAACTTGCATTTGTTATTGAACCAGGTAGGTTTTAGTGACTCGGGCGAGTCCCAAGGATGTTGTTTTACATATGGGCTACCAGCAACCTAAAAACATTTTCCACTTTTTCCTCTCCAGAATCAAACATCACAGCTATTTTACAACCATTAAAGAACTTTAAGGTGACTCATTAACTGAATGTCCACAACATCTTTTAGATTTTCTTTATGCTAAATATTTTATTAGTAAGGCATTTTTGCAAGGGTCAGTACAGCTTAATTCAGTAGCAGAAATAATCAAATAAGTAAAATCAATCATCTAGTCTATCTTTCCCTACTGCTGACACTGAGAACTAAAAAAGGGAACCTTTGAGAGAGACGGACGGAGTTTGGCGTTTCGAACCCCAGACCTGGCCTGATGATGAAGAAGGTGTTGCAGCAGGAGGAAGATGTTGATCGGCGAAGGCAGGGATCTCTGTAGGTCTGATGAGCTTCTTCTCCGCATGGATGGTGAGGTCACACAGGACTTGGTGCTGGCAGGAAAAAAGGCACCAGTTCTTCTTCTTTGTCTTTGTCTTCATCTTTGTCTTTGGGGTCTGAACCCAGCCGATGAGAGAAGTGCGATTCGAAGCCACAGGTTGCAGGGCTGACGGGTTGGTCTCCATGTGCAGGACAGTCTTCGGCTCCGTGGCCCCGGCTCTTCTTCAGCTGCAGAGTTCTTTGTCCATCTCGATCTTGGCTCGAAGCTGCCCGGAGGATCCAACGAACAGTTCCTCTTTTGCACCCACCTTTTATAGGGTTTATCCACCTTTTGGTGCGTTTTCATTGGCTGTCTGCTTAGACAGATGATCTCATATCCATCACTGTCTTACAGACATTATGTCCTGATGTCTGTGCTAATGTCTCAGGGTTGCTCAACCTCCTGTGTCCATTGCCTGCACGACATTTTCTCTGAAACGTTTCACCTTTCACCTACCATCTACCTCCAACATATCAGTGATGTTTAATTGCAGTTACACCTTTTTACACCATGTCAAGTTCAATGTCAAAATCACATTTATCTCACATTTATTTTCTTTAGCTTCTCTGATTTAGCATTCATTTATGATTTTATAACCATAACTTATTAACTATCCTCAACTTATTAATACTCACATTAATAACTCTTAATGTGAGTTATTGCAGATGTTTTTCTGAAAAGAAACCAAGAATAATCCATGATTCTAATTATTTGATACCAAAGTTACAGTTACTTGTTTTTCTTGTAAGTGTTCTCACAAATGTAACTAAGTATTATTACAAGTAAACCAATATTAATATAAGTATTTTACTTTGAATCTTATCAAATTACTCAAAATGTTTAGATTTCATTCTTTAAAACAAGGAATAGTCTCAGCTATTTTTATAAATCTGCAGGCTGGAAACTTCCTCTTTTTCCAGGAAACCTGCTTTTCCTGTTTAATGACTCTCTCTGACTGACTATGATTTCTTATGATTAGATAGAAAAAAGTAGAATTAAAGCAAAGTTTGCATGAGACAAAAACAACACACACAACCAGATTTATTTTATTGACACCTAAGTCTACTGTTGGGCCTAGATGTCACTTAAGTGATTCATTTTAAAGATAACTTTATTTATTATTACTGTTAAACTAAAATCTCCAGCATGGGGAAGTGGGATGAGCTCAGATTTTCTTGACAAGGTATTGTGCAATCTGAAAAAAATGCATACTACTTGAAGGATTTCAGATTTTGTCATGTTACAACCACAAACCGGTGTTTGTGTTGGGGTTTTATGTGAAAGGCAAGTCTGTCTTGATTTCACATTGTAGGGAGGCAGTCTGTCTGCCTCCCTACACAATTCTGATTGATTGTCATCTCCTTTTATTGCTCTGTCTAGGTTTTCTCCCATTGAGTTGGATTTCTCTGGTTGATCTTCAACTGGGCTGATTAGCAAACAGAAGGAGACGTTGTGAACGATGTTGATTTTCTTTGCTGTTTTAGAATTGCCTGTAGTTTTGGCGATGGCATAGTGGAGGAAGTGAACAAATTAGTTCAGTCCATGTTGGCTAAGCTTCCAAATATTGAATAAACATCAAGAGCCACCTTGTTCAGTTATAGAATAGAATAGAATAGAAGTACTTTATTCATCCCAGCAGGGAAATTACTTCGCAGTTACAGCATAGAGACAAGACAAGACAAGACAAGAGACAAGACACAATAACAACGTCCGGGTGTTTAGTCTGGAGTTTGGCTGTGTCAGAGCTGATGACGTCACCGGCCACCGCTGCATCAGCTGATGGGGGAATGTAAACAGCGATCAAAATGGCGGACGTAAACTCCCTCGGTAAATAACACGGCCGCATTCCCACAGCCAGAAGTTCTTAGGTAGTTCTTTCAGGCAATTTCAGGTAAGTTTCATAGTCAAACTAGCATATTACATGTATCATGACTGAATGTTAGCAATTGGGTAAAATTCAAGTCCACACATGCAGGAAGCAATTGTTCTCAATTGTTGAGAGTCCAGACCATCTGTAGGAAGCGATCCATAGAACAAGGTGCTGGTTGTTACCAGAGTAGTAAAAGACAATTAAGTAGTAGCTCTTAATTATGAAGCACAGGGAAAAAGAAACTCTCTTAACTTTAATAGCAGTAAATAAAACCCACCGTAATCAAATGCCTCATGGTTACAATCTGGCCATTATGGAAGTGTGGCAAGAAGAAAAGTATGAAAAGTCTCAAGACATGAGCTGGTGGAAGAAGGTGTTGTGGTCAGACACTTTTTGTGTGGCAGAAAACTAAAACATTGTATCATCTTGAATACACTGCTACCCCAGGGTGGAAATGCATGGCACAATTTAAAATCTTAAGTAAAAAATGAAGGAAGTTGTTACTTTTCTTCCTCATCACATTGTGCTCTACTTTGTGTTACGTTATCACATAAAATCAGAATGAAATATACTGAGGTTCTTGGCTGAAGCAACCTGAGAAGTTTAATGGGATTCAAGTAATTATGCAAGAGATGTTATTTTTTCTGCCAAACAAAAGTGATGCAGTTGATCATTGTAGTAAATGCATTTCAGTGTTTCCTCTCTTGTCTTACAGCAGATGTGTCCAAAATGTGGTCTGGAGATCATTTGTGGCCCACGGCCTGATTTTCTTTGTCACCACAATTTAAGAACAATATAAATTTGAAGACTGTTTTTTTTTTTCTCCGAAGAGTTTTTGCGGCGCTAGTGGCTCGTATTTTTTCCACAGTAGGCAGACAGGAAGGAGGGAAGACATGCGGTAAAGGTTGTCGGGACCGGGAGTCGAACCCACGACAAGGACTATGGCCTCCAAACGTGGGGCGTGCTAACCCCCTGAGCCACCACAGCACGCCCCGAGACTTTTTATTTTTAATTGGGGCAAATTTTGAAATAGAAATAAAATGTTTTTTGCAATGGAAAATGTTAGGTACATGAAAAAATATTTGTGTTTGCATTTTCTTTAATTTCATATTAAATAAGACCACATTTATCTAGTGTCCTACGTAAATGCAGATTCTGGCTTCTTTGATTAAAGTTTCCAAAATACAGCAAGCCTTTTTAAAGGCAGAGTGAATCAAATTCTGTTTTTATGCTGAGGACAGACACATTTCTCTTTCTTCTTTTCCTTTCCTCAATTGAGGCCAAAATAGTTTCTAAAAAGGGGAAACATTTTTAAAGTTTTGGATCTACAATGATTTACACATTTATTTCTTCAAACGTTTTCATGCTTAATTTGCAAAGATGTAAAGAAAAGTCACCTTATGTTTATTTTGATCTTACTTTTTTGTTAAATTAAAAAAAAAACTTTGACCATTGATGACATTTTGGCCCGCAGGAAAAAAAGTTTTGACACAACTAACCTACATGCTGTGGTGTCTTAGATGCACATTTCAACTATAATTTCACATTTTTTAAGTATAATTACTTTTTTTACAGTTATGTGTGTGCTGATATCCTAGGTAGTGCACACTCAGTTGTCATAAACCTTAAGAAAAAAATATTACATTTATAATCAATGCCAGCTGAGAACAAAATACATCTATCTGTTCCTGTCAAGCTGCTTTTATGCCCCTCAGAGTTTTCTTTTAGTCAGACACGACTTCACGCTCAATACTGAAATCATTTTCTCCCCTATGCAAGTCATTCAACCTCTGATCCACCGTTTTTGCATTATCCCGACATAAGCCTTAATTATATTGAGAGGGATTTGAGATGATATACTGCTTTAAAAAATCAATTAAAGTGCAGGAGCAGTGCTAATTAGAGACTATGTAAAAGGGGTATAGAAAACTGACCTACAAAAGGAGTTTAGCAAGAGAAAGATTGTGCAGCAGAAGAAGAAAAGTCACCTAATCACACCCTGTGCTTGCATCAACTTAAAGAGAAAAAAAAAACACCACCACTCTTGTAGTTCAGTGACCAAGAACACACAACTCAGGGTCTAAGAATGCCAAAATCACTAAGATAATCATGTGTTATCTTAGCAATAGTGTTCTGTAGCTTAGCATGTTCCACACAGGTTTAATGGCTTTACTGCAACAAGTCTTTTTGTTGGGTGAGGTCAAATGGGTAGGCCCTATTTTACTTAATATAATGTAAATTGTACATGTAAAACAAAGCAGCAGTAAAGAACATTGTATTGTTTCATAAAGAGAGATGGAAAATCATAATAACATCCGAGCTATATTTAGCCTTAAGTAGGTATTATGTCAGCTGATCAAACATGTAAGACATTTGGCCTTAAAAAGTCAAAATTTGCATAATGATTTGGCTGTGATGGCCCATTCAGCCTCATGACCCCCTGGTGACAGAGGAATACAAAGGGATTTGCACTATCGCAGAAGCTAACATCTGTAGTCCACCAAGGAAAATACATCAAGCTCAGGACAAACTAGCTAATCATCAACTAGCACTGGACATGGCTTCCCAGGATAAAAACCTGTAAAAAGATGGATTGTCTGCATATAATTTTGAGTCACGTTCCACAGAAAAATACACAAATACTAAACCACAAACAGGCATGAGTGGACTGCAATACCATTAAAATCTCTTTACTTTTTTTTAAAGAATTGTGTAAATAATTTTAGCACACAATTTTTTAATAAAATGTGACTTAAGTAGATAATTTTTTAGATTTTGTTCTATACTTGTTTACTAAGCTAAATCATATTTTGAGAGATGATTATGTCATTTCTTTTCAGTTAAATAAAAACAACTAATTTGTGGCTAACCTGTACAAGGAGACTTCACTGTATGGGGAGTTGGACTTTTGCCTCGTTTCCACCAAGTGGCACGGCAAGAGTCGTGCAGTTTGGTACGCTGGTTCTTTTGTACCACAACATTCCTGAGGACCCTTCAGTAGTAAGTCCATTGGACAATGGTACAGTACTGTTAGGGTGGAGCTACTGGAATCACCCAATGCAGTTCTTTGGTTGGAAGACAAAAACGTCACTATCTTTCAGTATATATTCTTAATAAGAACATTAAGATGAAGCAAGTTTAGGTTTTTTTGCTACAGAGGTTCAAGATTTCACTTGGCCCAACTTTGCATCATCATCCTGCACAGCATTTTATTTGGCCATTTTTACCACAAAAAAATTGTTTTACCCTGCAAGTGACATTCACTGTTAAACACGAACCATTTACAATATCTTGAGAAAGGATACTTTGACATAGCAGTCCCTGGGGAGGTGGCTAGAATCAAATTCAATCTTCCAATTGCAAGAAAACTACATTTTCAACTGTTCCACTGCTGCACTTTTCATGTTCCAGTAAACATTTTTAACTCAAAGGTGATGTGTTTGAAGCAGGAGAAATGGGAAAGCTAAGGGGTTGAGTGAGTTTGAAAAGGACCAAACTGTGACGGCTAAATGACTGGGTCACAGCGTCTTCAACACTGCAGCATTGTGGGTTGTCCCTGGTTTTTTATCTATCAAAGGTGATCCAGTGAAGAAGCTTTGGAGAACTGGTTGATCAACCCTAATTGACACACATGGGACAGCTGGCCCCTTCTGATTCAAGCTTCTTTAGCTGGAATTGCTTAAGAAGTTGATGTTGGTTCCTCTGTAATATATCTTTCTGTTGTCTCAGGCCACACATGGCCGGATATCTGGGACAACAAATACATTTTTCAGCGTTTTGACATTTCATTCACACAAAAACTCTATAATAACTAAGAACAATTACTTATAAAACTCCAACCCAAGTAGAATTTTGAGAAACCTCTGCATTAGTGTTTGTGTGTGTCTATGGAAAAATGAAAAATTAGAGTTCCACACAGTCTGCGACAAATGATGCGCCAATATATTCACATACTGGCTTTGAGATGATTCCCTATCGACATCGTCTTGTGTTTTAATCATTTTATTTTCTAACACATCATTTAAAAGTAGTTCCAAAGCACCAAGCTTTCAAGTTAACCTCCTGGCCCATGTTTAATTCCTAACAGGAAGTCATGCTTGTTTTGATGCAATCTGATTGGCTGACAAGTTTCAGTTTTGTGCTACACTGCCCCCTGTGGGTTTGGCATGTTTAAACAACGATCAAGATTTATGCAAGTCCATAAAGATGAAAACTACTCAAACACTGATCCCATGTGTTCAATACTTTTTCAAAAGTGTTTCTGATATTCAAATTTATAATGTGTTACACCAAACAGTAAACTGTATTTTGTCAGTTATACATCTGTCAATGTGTTAACACCTTAGCAGAGAGCAAAAGATGGCTTAACTTTGACAGGTAACTGGTTTATACAACAGAAAAGACTTTAGTCTGATATTTTTAGTTCATTAGATCATCTTGACAGTTGTTTAACTTTTCTTTTCTTCAAAATCTTATGATCTCTTTCAGTCGTCAGATTGTGACGCTAACAGGACCAGGTGACTCCTAGAGACTTTCTCATCACCGTCTCTGAAATTGTGTCTGAAAGCCAGCTGTGAATGAGAGGACCCACTCTGAGGTTTCAAAACCTCTCTATAGTATGAACGCAACCCCCACACACACACAGCGAGACATACACACACTGTTCTCCTTGCTGCCACTGCACAGCACCAGAGCAGCATATGATATAGAGCAGAGCTGTCATCCTCGGCAGCTTGGGTCTCATTACTGAGGCTGTATTTATCCAGCTGTGCTCAGGAAGTCTGCGTTTATCAGGCCTTTTTATCGATGACCATCAGGGTCATTATTAGGGATGGACAGCATTTCCTGTGTAATTATAATTAAGTCATGGTGCCGCAGCCATTCATCAGCAAGGTAATAGTTTGAGTGAATGTTGTAAACGCCCCTCAGGCCAGCTTCTCTGACTGGTGTTCTGAGAGAATCTGAAGATCGCCAGAGCCTCTATGTCTTTTTTATGAAGCTACATCCGCATTGAGTTAATTGAGTGGTCTGGACACACAATCATGATTTGTGAATCCCTGTTCTATAAAAACATGTCCTTCTAGATACAGTGCCTGGAAAAAGTATTCACACCCCTAAAACATGTTTTAACATTACATTACTAGATGTAACGTGTGGCCAGAGAGGTCTGAAAGTTGCTACATTTACTTGTCAGAGCCCTCTAGCGACTTTTTTCTGTGTTAATAGCTGCATTTCCACTGACCATAAAATTACGAAAATAAATTTGCTCAATGAAAACACGCTAGTTTAACGTTACTGCAGTGTTAGCATAATGCTCAGGAGGAATGCGACAAATGTAACATTCAGGCAGCAGGGAAGTTGTCCCATCAGACTGTTGGTTCCCAAAACTACACAAAAAATAAACCTCATAAAAGCACACACAGGGTCAGTGGACAATGTGTAACTGGCTTATGGCATCGTAAAGTTAATCAAAAGTTGAGTTTGTCGTTGAAAAGTATTGCTCTTCTGTAACATCGCAGACTACAATTTCCCTAAAATATCACATACAAGTATAAGAAGTTTGTTGTTCCAACGCTTCAATAAAACACCAACGTTTTCTGATGGGTAACTATGACTACTAATGTCGTGGCTGAAATATTAATATATCTAATGGAAGATGATCCATTTAATGACTCATTTCTTATTTGATAGAAACACCACAATAGCTAAATTGTGTATTTTTAAATTGTGTATTATTGTGTAATTGTGCAGCTTCCAGCCTCACTGTGGATTACAAAGAATGTCAACAGAATTTTTCATGTTGCCCAATGTTTTCTTTTCCACCAAAACTGTTGCACTAATAAATTCCTGCATTTGATTCACGCAGTCTCTGTCAGTGGTTAACCTCCTTCACTATGTGTGCCTCCATTTACTGCCCTTCAGTTAAATTTGATATACAAAACAGATTTATATAGAGTATGTTAGTATTTTTAGTCACCTTTTGTCTTACCAAAGTTAATATTCACTCCTTCTACTGCCTGGATTGCACATGACAAATAAAAAAATTAAAGGCAAACCCTCTTGTTTGTATTCTCTCTTTTCACTCAAGCGTCTTACCTTCTCTCACATGTCCATCCTCTCCTCTCCATCTGTAGATTCTGTTCCTTGTTGGACTGAAGTGGTTGGTCTGCTTTTCCCCGTTAGAGATGAGATTTAGGAATAAAGTTAATCCCGGATGATGACAAACTTAATGATTTACACCAGTATTCCCTTAACTCCCACCCTTCTAAAAAACAATTTTGCAAAATTTGTAACAAAATATTTTTCATCTCAGTTTGTCAGCAGAGATGAAAAGTGAATGACATTTTGAATTCACAGTAAATAGCTACAGTCACTGGCTTATGACGGAGAAGGGCCAGTTAAAAGGTTTTCTGGTTTTGGTAATTTTATAACTACATCACACTGCGCTAAAATGAAGAACGCTGAGAATCTTAAGAAGATATAGTTGGTACTGATTTTACAAATAAGAATACACTTAATCTTTTAACACATCATAATCAAATGATCAGCTGCAAGACTTTAAAATGATTGTTTAAACAACGGTTTAATTCAAAGAAAGAAACAGACCAGCTCAGCTGGTCACGTCTCATCTTGATAACTCTAGCTTTTTATTATTAATTATTATAATTATTAAAATGACGTTTTACTCGTAATTTCACAACTTTCTTCCGTGAATACTGCGGCTTTATTCTGCCATGAGTAAATACTGTATATGCTCATGGTTTTGTTCTTGTAACATTATGACTTGTATTTTTTTAAGAAAAATCTCTTGGTCTGGCCCTTAAAATTCACCATACCTGCTTTACTGACCTTTGCCACCGTTTCACTGTCACAAACGTCATCATTCCTCCACGGTGGTAAATATTTCAAAGTATCCGCGCTTGAATCCTCAGCTTTTTGTAGGCGACTTCTTCTACTGCCTTGAACACACAGCCTGTTGACTAATTTGAACATTGCTGCCGCCTAGTGACCGAAGGCTTGTTCCAGTCAAGCATGAATAAAGACAGTCCTCCTAAACTTCTCCTCCCCCCACACCTCACCAAGCCCCAGTATTTGAGAAGTATTGATTTACACTAAAATGATACACCTCTGCATTTTCTTCCTTCTTTTTTACAAAACCATGTCTATATCTGATTTGTTAAACAAATGCACTGATCAGAAAAAGGTGGTAGCAGTCAAGTATAGAATGTTTACATCCAGGATTACCTGTATTTCACTCATTTATCGTTTCTGCTCCTTATAAAGTAAATCATCCCCACAGCATGATTAACATGATTAACTGTTATCATATAACTTAAAGCTGAAATGTACATCACTGCTGCTTCTTTCTGATCTGACCATAGCCAGACTTTCTGCTATCGTCTGGATTTGCCCTTCATTCAGCTCCATTCATTTTCTCATCGACTCTTCCTAGTAGTGTCCCTGAAGAAATTCACCTTCACAGCATGACACTGCCATCCCCATGTTTAAAAGTTTACAGTTGGAAAATATGAAAAGGTTGTTAATACTTTTGCAGGGCTTTGTACATTTAAAATCATGTTGCGCGTGCTCGTCTTCGAGGTCCGGATCAGCGTTAGAGGAATCCTAGCAGGTGTAAGCAGTAAAGCTCTTGGGTTGACTCCTACATTAGCGAGGGCTCAGCATTTTAAAGCCAAATTCAGCACTACTGCCAAAGCTGATTTCCTTTGCTGCTGCAATTCACTTTGACTGCTTTGTAAAAAAAAAAAAAAAGACATTGCATGTAATCTGCAGGAAGGTGACACACAAGTAGGACACACGAGGAGCAACTGTTTAGGATGAAAGAATAATAATAGGCCGTCATTGTAAATATTCAGAATAAGCCTTTTGCACACTAAAAATTGCAACAAAACCAACAGGGAGAACCTTTAGTTTGAAGCTTAAGCAATGTTTGAATGTTGGTGGGAGACAATGAAGGAAAGGACAGTTAAATCTCTATTCATCCCTCGATGGGGGAGAATAACCTTGTTTTATGGGCTGTGCCACAAAGCAGAAAATTAGTTCCTGAAAAAATCATTAGGAACCTGCTTGTTTTATAGGATGACATGCCCTCCTGTGACCAATACTGAGCTTTTTCCCTCCCTTGCATCGAAGCTTTCCTTGGCAGACACTTAAACACAAGAGAGAGCTCCGAGTGGAAAAATACTTAAAGATCCACAGCAAATTAGTTTGTCACTGGCCTGTGGAAATATTCACAGTAAACATTTTTTTGCTGAGCAGAAATTTGCTTACTTGGAAATTGCACATGAGATTGACTTTTTTATTTTTGAATGAATTTGGAGCAGAAATGACACCTGCTGCTTCAAAGACACCTAAAGTGAGCAGTAAACAATTTGCAGTGTTACAGGAAACTTGATGATTTAGGCAGAATAATCCTGGTGAAACATAAACAGTGAAACAGTTTGAAGAGAAATCATTACCCATCGATTAAACCCACCGAGTTTAAATCAACGTTTGTTTTCTATTTTCACTTCAACTGGTTTTATTTATATACTGTTAATTTACATCACAAATGTGACTTCAACCCACTTTACATGAGCTTTACCCATACAACTTCATAAGATTGTTACACCATTAAGCATTGTTAAATAGATTGTCTGCTTTTATTGATGTTTGTCACAAATGGATTCAGACATGTTCAAAACAACTCAACTTATTTCACCCTCTGCACCAACCAGATGTTGAAGGAGCTAGGAAGGATGTTGGGACAGCTCCAACCTAAAATCTGGGATATTCAGCATGTTGGATCATCTTGGTCCGATATCTGATATGTGGAGTTCCTCAAGATTAAACAAAAACACAACCTGTTGAATGTGACAGGAACCTTTTTTATTTGAATGTGACGAGGTGACAGAAACACGGAGGGGAATCCAGAGCCCTCAGAAGACAAAACAACTACCAGAAAGTCTGGTGGACATTGAAGACGTCTGCGTATCGGTTTTGTCTGTTAAATAGTCAACAAAGTATTGCCATTGCTTCTTCCCAATCGACTATGTTTGCTTAGTCTGAACTCACGTTTGGTCTGGAGAGGCTTTGTTAGGTTTCCTGTCTAACATGTGAATGTTAGTGAGTGAAACTTGCTCTTTTATGTTTGGAACGTTGTCCAACAATTAAAAGAATTTGCCATGTGAACCAGGCATAAGTAGTAGTATAGCACGCTTTACGCGTTTGTGTTTAGCTTACAGAGTACTCACAGTTGTGAATGTTGCAGATTGAAAAATTTTTACACTGTAAAAATCTAATCTGTCAACATTTTATACTGCACTTTTAAATCTGGTAACAGTTCCATGTGGGGCTTTGTTGTATGTTACTACTTAACACGGTCAGCATCTTCTGTCAAGCTTTTGAACTCCATGCTGTTTTTTTCCCACTGTCATCTATGAACCCAAAAGGAAACAGCAAACTGTATTAACCTCTGGGACAGCACAAGAAAATCAAGAAGGAATGATTTAGTTCAAGGTATGACCAGAAGTCCGACATTCTAAAGCACATATTACGAACAGTATGTATTGAAAAAAAGAATGCTAAATGTTGCTGTTACTTAACAAAGTACAAAAATAAATTGTTTTACATAAAACTCAGTTTGGTGAATAAAATCGCTTGTGTAATTCCACATAATCTTTCATTAGCTTTTAACAAACACTGGTGGGGATAAGCATTCAGATTGTTGATAATTGTGGTAGCATTTAGCAAATATAACTAATTTTGATGATTTTAACTGACCTGAAACAAGAGAAGTTTGGTTTCCAGCTGATAATCTCCAGTAAGACTTGAAAATTATTTTCCAGATATTCTATTAATCCAATTTGACTGAGGTTAAAGTTCTGCTTGTCATTGCATCTAATCTGATTCAAATAATAAACTTATTGCTCCCATCAGGCGTTTCCCCTCCGGGCTTTAAAAACAGCAGTTATCAAACTACTGATAAAAAATAACAATCTGGACAAAGCACTACTGCAGAACTACAGGATAATCTTCAACCTGCGATTCATCAACAAAATTATTGAAAAAGCTGTTTCAACCGGTCGGTAGCTTTCTAACGATAAGCAATCGCTTTGATGTCTTTCCAGTATGGTTTCCATGGTTACCAGAGTACTCAGACTGCCCTGGTCAAAGTGTTCAATGACATCCATATAACCACAGACTGAGGCAGAACCCAGTGCTGGTCCTGTTGGACCTCAGTGTTTACCTTGACATGTTACTGAAACGACTGGAGAGTCGGGTCAGAATCTGGTTCAGTCCTCAACTGGTTACAATCTTACATAAAGAAAGAACAGGGATTTCTTTGTTTCAACAGGAAACTTCTCTTCAAAGAGGTCAAAGGTCACATGTGTGGTTCCCCAAGGCTCCCTCCTAGGACCCCTCTTATTCAATATCTATATGCTCCCATTAGCTCAGATTATAACAGGAAATAAGTTTAGTTACCATAACTACGTGGATGATACACAGCTCTACATTACAATGTCACCAGGTGAATCTGAACCCATCCAGTCACTGAACAGATAAATGTTTGGATTTGACAAAATCTTCTCCAGCTGAACAGAAACAAAACAGAAGTTATTATCTTAATATAATAACGGAATGATCTAGTCAATGCACAGCTTCAGTTATTGGAGCTAGAAACTAGATATCAGGATGAAACCTAGGAGTAGTGATGTAGTGAACTTACAGGAACTTACAACCTGAACCTTCAGAGTCACATAAAGACAGTTACAAAGTCGGCCTTCTATCACCTGAAGAACATCTCCAGGATTACAGGACTAATGTCTCACGAGATCTAGAGGAACTCATCCATGCTTTTATCTTTAGTCACATTGATTACTGCAATGGCATTTTCTCAGGTCTGCCTAAAATCTATCAGATCATCCAGAACGCTGCTGCTGGTCTTCTGACTGAAACCAGAACACCAGCCCAGTCTTTACATTTAGAGAATAGGCTTTCAAATACTGTTGTTAGTTTACAAATCACTGAACGGCTCAGCACCACAATACATTAAAGATCTGCTGTTGTATCAACCTTCCAGAACTCTCAGGTCTTCTGGTTCTGGTTCTGCTCTGCATCCCCAGAACCAGAACCAAACGAGGAGAAGCAGCTTTCAGAATCTATGCACCACAAACCTGGAACAAACTTCCAGAAAACTGCATAACAGTTACCGTAATTTGAATCTAAACTAAAAACATGTGTAGAGCTGCTTTTGAAGCATAATAAATAAAACATTGACCAACATATTTGATGTGTATGATTTTGATAATGACATTCATCCAAATGTTTTTTTCAATTATTTACTTTATGGTGTTTTCTTTATAACTTTGTAATTTTATGTTTTTATTATGTGAATCACCTCAAAATGCATTTCTGCTGAGAGGTGCTCAACAAATAAACTTGATTAATAAATTTATTGATTGATTGATTGATTAGCTATTTAGATAACTAATTCAGTCTGCTGATGTGTGAAGACACATGTGGAAAAAATCCTTAGCTTTGCTTTGCTATTGCTTTCTTTCGAGCCAAATATTATAAAAAAATGCATATTAGAAGTAAAACATGTAAAAACAAAAATATATATAGATGCACAAATATATACAGTAATATACATACAGAAAGACACTAAGTCATCAAACTCATGGTTTGGATAATAATAATGGATTTAGCTGACTTTGCTAACAGCATGCTAACTTTGATTGACTGAATCAAATGTACCCCACTTTCAGAAAAAGAGAGTTTTTTGTCAACATTACAATTATGTGCTACTTTTTGTTACACAACATCCCAACAGAATACACTCAAGTTTACAATATTAGCATGATGTGTTAACGATAAATGTGTGTAATTTTTTCACAGGCTCTTTTCCAGGTAAACATTGGCCTGATTTGAGTTTTGATGCTTTGAAACCAAGAGATAAAGACAATATAAGGCAACATGTTCCAGACAGATTCTTCACTGCCTGTTGGAGGATCATGTCCTGAATGAGAGCGTGAAGAAGTGGCTGCAGAAGAACAGTGTATGTCACCCACAAGCGGCGCGCTGATCCTCATTTCCCTGCTCACTGTAGCACATCACACCTCATCAGGCCTTTCCTAACAGGTGGAGCTCTGTGAGCCGTTCCCCGGTGTCAGCCCGCCCCGCCGAGCTGCTGGAGGACATGCTAACAAGGGTAGGTGGAGGGTACTCGCCTATCGCCAAGGAGACGCGTGACAACGTGGAGTCTAGTTAGAATCAGGATCAAGACCAGCTCAGTCACGCAGAGCATGGCTTACCCCTCTCAGATGTGATATTGATTACATGACAAGTGCTGTTTCACCAAAACTGACTGTACATACGCATGGATGTGTCATTCTCCTCAGCGTAATGCATTCAGACAGTAATTGTCCGATCATTTCAAAACACCTCAGTGACCGTGCCTGCAGATGAGCACGTAATTCCATCATGACAGCGTTGCCAGACTGCTATTATCTCTGAACTGTAAACACGAGGGTCTGTTTGTACTGTGCTGCTGTGGGTTGGCGACGGAGAGAGAAATCAATTCACACTGAAAAAGTTTGAATGTGGATGTTTGTTTTGAATTTCACTGTTTGTTAGCCAAAGCTGGATGAAAGGGATCAATAAAAGAATTTTTAATTAGGAATGCACCGATCCACTTTTTTCATTTCTGATACTGATACAATATACAGTATCAGAGGTTTTCATTATAAGGACTGATATTTAAAGAGGCTTAATGTGGACTTCCCTTTCTCTACTGTTGGTTAAAAGTCCTGATTTACCAGCCAGTCATACTGTTTTAATACTGGCCTGTAATATTTACCATCTTCATGCTCAAATACACAAGATTCTGTCTGAAATGTTCTGTGATTGGTCGTGTTTATTCTGAGTATACTGTTATGGTCTCATCATCTCTGTCCTCCTGAAATGGGCTTCAACCCCATGCTGTGCTGTGCCATCTTCTAAATCACAGCCTTCCCAACCACCAGCATGTCAACATGATGTTGGACTCAACAGAACACAGGACAGTTGCAGCTTCACGTTTTATTCTACTAGGGTTCTTGGCTGGTTGTATTTTTTTTTTTACTGCAGAACAGATTTGCACTTTTTATGGATGCTGCTATGAACTGTGCTCTCTGAAGTGTTCCTGGATCATTCAGAGGTTTCCAAGGATTTTCCACCAGGGAACACAGTCTGTCTTTAATGCACCGCTGCCTTAGGGCCCGGAAACCATTTAGTATTGGACTGTATTCTTGTCTGTGGTGTACAAAGATTTATATAGATTATTTGTAGTTTCACATGATGTGATATCCAGACAAAGAGAAAAAGAAATTAAATTCTTAACTCCTCACTAATTTGCACCCAGTTATCGGACATAAATTCACAATTTCAAAAAGATTTCCACTACTGTCCTTGAATGCCTTGTGGAGCAAGAAAAATTAAAGTCCAAACCATGTTAAAGAGAAAGAACAAACACAGCTTTATTTCACATCTGTGCAGATGGAGAACTCCGAAGAGATCTGACTAGACAAAGGAATCACCTCTCTATATATACTGTATATTGTCCTTCTCCCACAGACAGAGTGTCATCACCAACATTCCCAAGGAGCTAATCAGATTAATACACACACAGAGAAAAATGCAACTTTCAGTTAAAAATGGGTTTCAGACAGAATATTCTGTGCCTAATAATAATCGCTCCGCCGTCGGTCTGGTCTGTCACTCCGCAAGGTATGAAAACTATTTACTTATCACTTGTTGCTAAGCTTCTGACACGCTGAGGCAAACTGTGAAGGCTAAAAAAAGGATCAATAACTCTATACAAACTGATTAAACATTGTAAGATTAATATTAAATAAACTTCTAATAAAAGTAGGCACACTGAATAATTATTTTATTCCACAGCCTCATGTACACATTTTTATCTCAAGGAGTATTTAGAACATTTCATATCAGGGCAAAAGAAAATCTTATGGGACTAAATGATACCCAAAGAGGTGAATTCACAAAGCTGTGGTAATTAGCTTGCTACATAAATATTTAACTTCTACCTAAATAGTTGGCTTGCTAACAAAATAATTATTGTTTGGTTCTAATATTTAGTTGATAAACTAAACATTTAACTTGCTAACTAAATATTTGGAGCCAAGTATTTAGCTGGTAAACTAAGCATTTAGCTTGTTAACTTATTTAACTTGCTAACGGAAGATCTTCTTTGGAGCTAAATATTTCATTGGTTAACTAAACATAGCTGGCTTTGAGGTAGCTAAATATTTAGTTAGTGAACTACATCTTTAGCCTTCAAGTTCAGTTCAGTTATTCAAATTGGTGAAACATTTTCTATTCAAGTAGACGCAGTAACTGGACCAAGTCCAATCACTTCTGAACATGTATTTAGTTTAACTGCAGCAGTGTGACAGGTTGTACTATAAACATGAACATGGAACTTGTTGTGTTTCCTGTTTTTTTTTCAGTGTATTTTTTTTCAGTAGTTTCCAATGTGATCAAAAATTGCAACCTGGAAGCTTAAACTTGTGGCCCATGCTAGCAAGCTGTGGTAAGGTAAAAACAAAAATACAGTTAAATAAAAACTACTTGAAAAAGAACAAATACACAAAAAATGTATTCTGTCACAGTAATGTGAGTAGGTCTGCTGGTTATGTAATTTGCTGGTAAAAGTCATGGTGGTTGTGTACCAGAGGACTTTAGGGGAAAACAAGTCCAATTCTCAAGGATTTCGAGTGTCTTGCGAGTTTAGGACACTTGAGGACTGGACTGGTCTTCCCCTGCTGTGAAGTCCTCAGGTACACAACAACCATTACTTTTCTCAGATAAACAATCAGTCTAAACAAATCAGAGCAAATCAGAGCAGAGAGAGAACAGCAGCCTCCACTTGTTATCTTTGTGTCAAACACTGACAATCACGCTTTGTATTCCAGCTGTTCGCTTTAACAATGAAGTGCCTCCACATCAGTCCTTAACTTGCACAATTGTAAAGTGAGAAGTTTCGGTTTGACATTTTTGTCTGTAAGACACACATGCATTTCTGAACGCAACAATCAATTAAAAAAAAATTAATGTTTCAAAGATATGATCTGAAATCGTCATGTATTTTGAGCTTAGATTTTGTTAACCAGATGTTCCCTGTAACAGGACCACCATGAGGTCACATCAGTAACCATCAACAATACTTATGTATCAACCAAATAAGGGAGTGACCGTGTTGCTTTCTATTTAAAATCTGACTTTGGAATGAAATATGGTCAGAACTGCTGATGTCTTGTGGTTAGAACTTATTTGAGTTGAGTCGGACTTACATTGTCCTCATTTTGCAGAATTAACGTTTCTGGAAATTCATGAAGATTTGTAATCTCCTGTCGTTTTTGTTTGCTTTTTTGCTCCCACTGTTTGCTTCAATTCTGCACTCAATTCACAAAGCAGATAGCACTAAATACATGGACTGCACACACAGACATTCTATTTTGAATGCATATTTTTGTTTGTTGAAGTAATAAAAAAAATTTCTGTCAATTTATATGATTATAGAAATAACATCACCTCACAGCTCACTGGAAAGGTTAGAGGCAAACTCAAATCTACACCTGCAAATATCTTTTTTCTAATTTGAGCTTATACACTGTTTTGATACTACAACTAGATAACCCATATCTTACTGGTATTGTCAACATGCATAAGCTATAATGACTAGCATTAAGGCATACAGAATGTATACTAGAAGCTGTAAGGCTAACGCCTTCAAAGTAGCGTTAGCCCTATAGCTAAAATAAGGATTTGAGCTATTTTTTGCTCAATAATTTTCATTATGATGATTCATATTATTAGCCACATTTAGCATATTGATTTGAGTAAGGCAATGTAAGTACACATGCTACCAACAGAATTAAGGCTAACCTTAGCACTGTTGCTAATTTTCAGGATAGGAAGCTCTGATTTGGGTCCGGCTGACATGAACACTTTTACATTTTTACAAAAAATACTTTTACAAATATAGAAACCCCTTGGAATCTTACCTTGTCATGTATGTTTAGAAATATACAGTACAGACCAAAAGTTTGGACACACCTTTTAATTCAATGAGTTTTCTTTATTTTCATGACTATTGACATTGTAGATTCACACTGAAGGCATCAAAACTATGAATAACACATGTGGAAATATGCACTAAACAAAAAAGTGTAAAACAACTGAAAATACCCCTTATATTCTAGTTTCTTCAAAGTATCAACCTTTTCCTGTGATTACTGCTTTGCACACACTCTGCATTTTCTTGATGAGCTTCAACAGGTCGTCACCTGAAATGGTTTTCACTTCATAGGTCAACCTGCCCTGTCAGGTTAATAAGTGGGATTTATTGCCTTATAAATCCATCCATCCATCCATTGTCTGTTCACCCTTGTCCCCAATGGGGTCGGGAGGGTTGCTGGTGTCTATCTCCAGCTACGTTACGGGCGAGAGGCGGTGTCACCCTGGACAGGTCGCCAGTCTGTCGCAGGGCAACACAGAGACATACAGGACAAACAACCATGCACACACACACACTCACACCTAGGGAGAATTTAGAGAGTCTAATTAACCTGACAGTCATGTTTTTGGACTGTGGGAGGAAGCCGGAGCACCCGGAGAGAACCCATGCATGCACAGGGAGAACATGCAAACTCCATGCAGAAAGACCCCGGCCGGGAATCAAACCCAGGACCTTCTTGCTGCAAGGCAACAGTTCTACCAACTGTGCAGCTGCAGCCCCGCCTTATAAATAGTCATGAAAATAAAGAAAACCCATTGAATTAGACAGGTGTGTCCAAACTTTTGGTCTGTACTGTATATTTTTCTTACATATAATTTTTAGCTATAACACCAAAAAAATCCATTACCATGTTAGCTACTGCAGTATCTAGCAAGCCAATGTGGGGGAATCTTCATCATTGTCTGCATACTGCAGCTTAGGTAACAATATGTGATCAATGTGGTGACATTTCAGGAGAAGAGGTAATTTAAGTGGCAGTGATCAAATTTGAGATCAAACTGTGTTTTTAAAGAGCGAATAATGAAACATTACTTACCTAAAGCATCTCATATCCTGTAGAATAATAAAACTGATTCTTTGCAGTGTAACAGCTGAAGTAACTGCTGCTTTTTGGTCCTTCCTACATTTATCTGTTTTTGTTCTAAAACTGCCTTGCTACAATAAACTGGAGAACTTCTAGCCTGTGTTTACAATATTTAATACAAATAAGATATATACCAGCCCATACACACCAATAACAGAACTGTCCCCTACTGTTGAGAAGAATTATCAGCTAATTAATGTTAGCCACAATAATCAATTAATCACATAGATAAATCAAGTGAGCTAAATAATTCCCATTATGATGATTAATATTTTTAAGGGCAATTTTGCTCAAAGATATTATAGTACACTTTACTTCAGGTTTTGGTTGTAAATGGGTTTTTTTTAATTTTGGTTTTATTTATTGTTTTTGGGTGTTGTGTTTTATTTTGCATATTTTAAATATCTTCTAGTTTCAGTGTTAAGAGTTCTTTACAATATTAAAGTTTATTTATTACTACTATACGTTACTTGAAAACAGTCTCAAAACAACAATATCATGTATCCCAATAAATACTGGGACAATTATTCATCTAGCAAAATTAGTGACTGTGCCAAGCCCAGATGTATGAATTTAGTTTTTTTATAGAGACACAAAGTGAAATAACTTCAGTTCTGTTAATCTTCAATAAATCAATTTCTTAAGAGGTGAGATATTGGAGCTCATCTGTAGTTCTTCAGCGTGCTACGCAAGGCCAGCCACCGGAGTGAAGGGAAAATATCAAAGACATCCTCCCAGAGAACGGGTTGATTGTATCCTAAAACTTGACTTTGCTCACACCTTTCATGGTTTCCTGTTTCCTCAGAGAGCTCAGCAGTGGAGATAAGAGCAAAAAAAGCCTGTTTTGAACCTCAGCACAAAATAGCCCTAATGGTCTTAGATCATGTTGCCTCTCTGACACACCATTAAGTGCTAAATGTTGAGAATTGCATTACTTCAGCTCCTAAGATTAAGAGTGATAAGGAAAAGCTGTTATTTCTATCCGCTGTGCTCACCAGCACAGGGCAATAGCTTTCTGCTGATGAATAATTCACATAGCCAAATCATCCGCCGCAAAAGATAAAGGCCCTCCAACCACTCCTCAAGTGTATTGATTTTTGTTTCCTTTGTATGTTGGCCTGAAGAGCGTCAAATGGATAATGGAAGCACAAACTGGAAAAAAAACATTCATAAGCACTTTCAGTCACCCGGTGGTTTTTCATTGTCTGATACCTATCAAGGACAGAAAGTTGCAGTCCTCTGCTCTGTGCGGTGACTCTCTGGTCCAGGCTTAGCCTCACTTATTAGAAACTGTCCTGATTTTCAATTAAAATATGCTATAAAAGCCAATAATGACAGCAAGATGAGCTGTACATGAAGGTCAGATCTCATTATATGCATCACTGTGGAATACACAATGTATAAAGTATAAAGGACCAGAACTCAGTATGGCTGAGCTGGAGCTGCTTGTAATCACCTTATTGTAAAATGGACCAAAATTAAGACTATTTTCCACCCAGCAGTGGCTACTTCCTCGTTGCAGCAGTCTGTATGTATTCTGGAGCTACTGATCTCATTAATGATTAGCCGGCGCTGGTAACTCAGAGACTGGGATCAGTAACTGAGTGTCCAGTGCTGGCAAATGAAGAGGCCACTCACTAGCGTTAGCTTTGGAGAGGCTAACGATTAGCATGACGAGGCTGCTCACCCACTGTGTCGTCTTCTTCCTCTGCTCTCTATTAGCACAGATAAGCTAGCAATAGCATTGTATCTGCTGGCATTAACCTTGGATAAACTGGCAACTAGCATGGCCAGGCTGGTCACCCTCTGGTGGCCACTAGCTTCATAACCCATTTTTATGTTGTGTTTTATTTTGGCCATTTAAAATATCTTCCAGGTCCAGTGTTAAATGTTCTTTACAGAATTAAGTTTATCGGTCTTTCAGAGGGCAAATTTGAATTTTTTCATTATAGTTATAGTATTTAAAAATGACCTCAAAACAGCATTATCGTTTATCGCAATAATTTCAGGGACAACTTATCATCCAGAAAAATTTCTCATCATGACAGCCAGCCTATTCTTAACCCATAGAAATTTTAGTTTGTTAAATTTATATAATCATTCTTACACACACACACGTGTGTGCGTGTGTGTGTGTGTACATATATTATAGAATGTATAATAAGAATATATATTCTATAATATATATATTTCTTTTGTAATAAAAAGCATGTTTTACATAAGCTTCAACTTTACACAAACAAGCATTGCTCCCCCCACCAATATTACAGCTTCTGCTGCAGGTTAAACACATCTGATACACAGAGCAGTGCAAAGTGTAAAATGATCCACCTCTTTGCAAAATGTTTCTTTGGTGCCTCATAATATTTAAGTGTACAACATAATCTAATCCCATAAAATCCAGCTCCAAGGCTAATTGCCAACTTCCTGGGACACAGATTAAATAGTCGGGCCCTTGGGAAACGTTCGGCCCCTCAGGGTTTGGCATGCACCTGTTCAACCACTTGACACTTTAAAGCTTCAAACTTATATTGCTTGTGTAACAGTGGATCTCGCCCCCCCCTCAGGCACCTTCAACTCTGAATGTTTTTGTTACTTCCCTGCAGGCTCAGGCAGAAAATCCCTCCAGGAGAAAAGTGTTAATGAGAAATTTCATTCCATATCTCAGAGAGTCTAATGGGAACTGGTTTGCATGGAAAAAGTTTTACTTTCACTACTCTGGTCTTTTAACTCCATGTAGACTTTATGCGAGTCTATAATGGGAGAAGATGACTGAGGCAGCATAATAAGGACGGAGGGAACTTTTTAGGAGGAATAAAATGTCATTCTAATGAAGTGGCTTAGGTAAATATTGTAGATGTAAATGTTCACCGTAAAGACGTTTGATACATAAAAAAGGATGTTAAAAAATAGAGAACTAAATCAAATTCAATGCACTTATCCCAGAACACCTTTCGACATTTATAAACAGGCATAATTCAGTTCAGGAAGGAGGACAGGAAAAGAACATGAAAACACGAAACAAACAAAAGCCTGAGGGATATTTTAGACAAAAAGATTCAGAAATCCTTTTTGCAACAAATAGACTCCTTAATTTGAAGCCGTGAAGCTGAAATAGACTCTCAAAGAACTTCAGTGGATTGGATTTTCAGCTTTTTGAAGGAGATCGAATTTCTTTCAAAAGAAACTAATGTATTTTTCGGACTATAAGAAGCTACTTTTTTCCTACGCTTTGAACCTTGCTGCTTATAGCCCGGTGCAGCTTTTCTGTGGATTTTTCTTCAACCGCCAGGGGAAGCTCTTTAGCAGAAAGTGAATCATTGGAAGTCAAAATTAGAAATCAAAGAAGAAATTGCTAATTTTCATTTAGAACAAGCACTTGCTAGCAGCAGGCATGGCGGAGAAATGTTTTCAAACTCATATGATGCCACTTTTAAGTCGAAGGCTATCAATCTAGCAGTACAAGAGCGAAATAGAGCTGCAGCACGTAAACTCGACGTGAATGAAACCATGGTTCGGCGTTGGAGACAGAGGGGTGAGTTCTTAATATATACCAGCGGCTTATATATGTACAATATGTTTCCAGTTTTTTTTCAAAAACATTGTAGGTGCAGCTTATAGTATGGTGCGCTTTATTGTCTGGAAAATACAGTATTCAAAAGACCAGCAGATTTATATTTATTATTCATTTTAAGAATCCAGGATGATGTAATTGATTTTATTCTGGAAATAAAGATGAAATCTCTATCCCAATCTTTCAATCTTAAATATCCCACCAATATGCTAAATTGTTCTGAGAAGTTGAATATTTATTACATCTATTAGACTTTACTAATCATTTTGTTTTTGAGTCAATTTACTTCAGATGAAGGCAGAGTCAACAATACAGATGGCACTATGCAAAATTTGCTAAACATTTAGATTGCTAACTAAATAATTAAATCTGGGCTAAATGTTTAAATATCATCTGCTGCACTCCTCCCCTTTTGCCTGTTATCTGTCTCACTTGCAGAAGCAGTAAAGGGTGAGCTTGTGTGTGAATCTGTGTGAAACTCAGCAATACAAGAAACAAAAACCAAGCAACACCTCATAACTGCAACTAGATTAAACTTTGTTTAAGAAAAGGATGAATCACACAACCTGTTCTCCTGTTCTCCAGTGCTTTTCCTGACTAAATAAGGGTTTTGTCAGGAACAGTGCATCCTGGGACAGTTTGTAAGTTTCCAAAGCACAAAGATTAGATGATGTTGAAAGCTTGAATATTAAATGTGACAGAAGCGGTCTAATTTCACGAGTTTTTATGACATATACAGAGCTGTGAAAAAGTTTTTGGCCACACATAATTTTTTATAATTTGGCTTTTCTGTCACATTCACGTTAATGCCCATTTTTATATCAAAATAATGTAATTAAGATACAAAATGCACATCTCAAACAATTTTATTTGCTGAGAGAAAAAGGGAATTCAAAGCAACTTGGTACTCTGTAAATAATAATAATAATAATAAAAAGCAATTTCCAGCTGATCTCCATAACTGGTTGTTCCACTTATCGAGCAACAAGTGGCAGATTGTGTGATAACTGCGATGAGCTCTTTACATGGTGGAGAACATTTGGCTCACTGCTTTTTACACAATTGTTTTGACTCAGCCACACTGGAGGGCGTCCAAGCATGAATGGTCTGTTTAGCATTTTAGTCAGATTTGAGTCTGCACTTTAATTAGGTCACTCCAAAACCTTCAATTAGTTTTTTTTTTGTTTGTTTTGTTTTGTATACAGTCAATCAGAAGTGGAACCAAAGTGACCTTGATCTTTAGGTTAAAAGCTGCTGGTCTGGAGGCCTGGTCCTCCTTCTGAACCAGAACATCACTCTGCCACTATGTCTGGTTGCTGCTTCTTTTCTGATATACCATTACACAAGCTATTGGTTTTATAGCTTGTGTAATGGTATGCACATCTTAAATTATGTCCATACATTTTTTTGGAAAGTCTTGGGGGTCATCAGTACATTTATTTTGTTTTGTTTATCTTAGTTTATGAAGGACGTAAATCTGTCCTTCATCTTGTGAGTCCTTTAGTCTTTGAACCTCTCCTCTGGATCCCATTTTGCCCATTTTCTGGCTGAATGGGAATTGATTTATTTTGCAAAACACCAACAGAAATACTTTATTCTCATCACACGAGTCACATGATCAACAACCAGCTGTTGCCAGTGACACAAACAACGAAGAAGAAGAAGACAGGAAGTAGTTGTAACACGCAGCGTGTTTTTTTAATGACTTTTTAATGACATGTTTTTTTTTTATGATTTATGTGAACAAACCCATCAACATGTAATTTTAATGAAATTCATATTTAATGGAGAGAATAATTGGCCAAAGAAAACCCCCTCATCCGAGCACCAAAACTCAGGCAAATATTTCTGGCGTCAATTTTTCTCTAAATTGACGCGTTTCCACTAAGCAAATTTATTTTTGAAATGTCAAATTGCTCACTTATACAGTCAATGGAAATGCAGCGAATGTCAGATCGCTAGCTTTGTGGTCCTGCAGAAGATGATCAAGTAAATTCATGTCCATGTAGCAAACATCAGTGGATTTCCCCCAGAAACAGTTTAAAGCACATCATGTCTTTAAGCAGGAGTCAGAGTCTGCTATGGATTCTTCTGTATGAGGAGCTAATGGAATTGACTTGTTCACTTGCCACATCGAAATCAATCTGTTCTCTGCTGAACTGCATAATATTGGAATGTTTGAAATGTCACGCAGACAAAGTCTTTATTTACTGACCGTATGTGAACACTGCCTTCGATTAGGTGTAGTATTAGCAACACATTTGCTGAACTGAATGTTCTCAGTGTTATGTTGGACAGAGACGCATAATTACACACTGATGCCACTGAACGTCTTGGTAAAACGAGGCTACAGCTAGAAGGCAGAAGCAGCTCAGGAGTAAAATCCCTTTTCACATTCACCATCGGATTGTTCTCAGCCTTTAATCATCAGGAAAACTCAACACTGGCTCTCAGCTGAGAGTTCAGCAAAGATTCAAATTGTCCTGTCTGAGATCACAGGGAGGAAACGTCTTCTGAGCTGTAGAAAGTAAAGAAATGTTAGGCTGCCCCAAACTACTCAATAATATAGAAATTCTGGCTCAATAACTTCTAAATCAAAAATGTATGCCTCTCTGGGCAAGAGGCTGTACCACAGAACATTACTCTTCTACAGTCAAAGTATTTTTCCAGGAAAGGTTGTAAAGTCAAAGTCCAGCACAAACTGAAATCTGTATTTTCACAGTGTGTGCAGATATCTGGAGATATATGTGACTTTGCCTTTCATGTTCCAGTTAACCTTTGAATGGTGGAACTTTATTTTAATGCTAACAGCAATGATCTGTGAAGCCATGGTGGTTTATAATCAGTCTGACAGGCATTTACAGCACCATATTTTCTCTAACTGCGCAGCACTAAATCCTCAGAGGGTTTTTTAACTTTCTCCAAAAGCTCCCACTGGCCTTTACTATGACTTTTATGGCCAAATTTAATGTGTAAAACTCCAAAGGCAAATTTCATTGAAAAGGAAAGCCCACGCACAAAACAGCAACATGCCTCACGCTATTCTAAAAGGTTACAAGCTACGAAGTTCTGACACTTAATTATAGATGGATTTTTGTCCTCTTTTGGTAGATTCTATGTCATTTTGCTGAAAGGATGTATGTTTATAACCTTCTAAATGTAGTATATATGATTTATTCCACATATAATGTATATTCAGTGGCCAATTCATTTGGTATAGCTTGCTAGAATTGGGTTGGACCTCCATTTTACCCTCAGACCTCCCTTACTGATTTGTGGCATCGGTTCGTCTGAAACACTTCTGTATATTTTGGTCGCTAGAGACATGATGGTGAAATGTCTGCAGCCTGTGGAGGCTAATCGAGTACAGGAAGCTCACCGTTATATGAAAATTTGATACTGAGGGAACCAATGAGTGGCAAAAAAATATATGTACATCCCATTACCCTATCCCCAGAATCTGATACAATATGAGACCAACTGAATCTAACCTAATTCTGTCAATACTCTCTAAATGTCACAGCTGAAATCAAAACTCTTTGAACCAGGCGACATTTTTCCAATGTGTTGTAACAGATCCCTAAAAGGTCATTGAGGGTCTACAGTAGGTTTTTGCTCATTTTATATGAAACATCCATTATCAGAAAGCAACATAAGACAAAGACAACGCATAAATTACTTCTTTTTTTTTTGACACAGCAGAGTAATGTTTTCTTTTTATATTTCTATCTTGCAAATTCAAATAAAATCTTTTGACTATTGTCTCTCAAGTGTCTTCAAAGAGAGGCTGAGTTTGGTGATGCTGCGGGCCAGAGGGCTCTCTGGTACGGGTCAGTTAGCAGGTCAGATTGAAATGTTTCATTCATACAAGCTAAACTTTTACTTTACAACTTAACTGACTAGGTGAATATATGGCTGAAAAATTGACCTGCATTTTTTCTCTTATGGTTACATAACACAAATTAAACTGTTAGGTTTTGACTGTATAAGGAAGGACAGGTGAAAAGCAGCAAGGATTTCAACCTGAAACCTACTTACAAAAAAGCATTTGGATTTACACTGTAAACATCATGATCACATTTTAGCTTTCATATATGTTTACTTTAATGGCAAAAATAAAATTATTGAAGGTCAATATCCCAAGGTGAAATGCTGCTGCAGCAGCTTAGTGTATTCCTGTACACTCATTATCAAAGCGGAGTTTTCTGTTTACTATGCATTTTATCAGTTCTTTATATAAGGTATATTGCTGGATAAACAGACCTTAATGTATTTTCTTTTCCTGAAGACATATGTTGATTTTTTTAAAAATATATATATATATCAGAAAAGCACAAGCAGAAACACAAAAATGTCCTCCCAGAGGAGCTAACCGCCCCAAGAGCGCTCCGAGCATTCAGGAGAAATTTGCTTTTTGAAAGGTTATTTTGATAAATGCTGTGCTTTATTAGACAGTTCAGGTGACAGCGTAGAGGCTGGGGGAGGAAGACGAGAGGTGACAAGCCTCCAAAGTTACAAACGCTGACTGAGAGAACATGTCTTCAGTTGGCAGCTGTGGCTTTCTCCAAAACATTTTCCACCAGATAATCACCCTTCTTCCAGACAGCTGAGCACATGCTGTGGTTCAGGACACAATCAACAACTCAGAGGCAAATCCTGCAGAGAGCTCTTTCAAATACTTAACAAATCCTCACCACAGCAAAAACACACTTTAACAAGTCACTAATTGTCTCTGTGAACAAAAGAAACACTTTATTGATTGTTAGATTTGAGTCCTAAGAGCAAAACAGAAAAATAGGTTTTTAAAGGTGAAGCTGAAGTTTTTTATATTTATCTGTTACAGTAAATGTAATGGCAATTCTGCAATCTGCTTAAAGGGAACATTAAAAACTGATCACCTCCTATATGTACAGTACCTAATATAAGTGTGTTGTAGGAAGTCATGTCGCATTCAGTAATTATCTTAACATTAATACATATAATTAATCTGAACATTTTAATGTGTTATTACATAATGCAGTTTAATCAAACTATCTATTGTGACCCAAAAGCCTCTCTCCTGGCCAGCCGGCTCACAGCGCCGCGTCATTAGCCCGACACCCTGGGAGCAACGACCGACAGCAAAAGGTCAAACAGCAGACAGCAACAACTGTTTAATGCTTTTCAACTTTGCATTGCGTTGCTAACCCAGGTGTTCACATCTGTGTGCATGAGCTCCAAGTTTCACATGCATGATGCAGACAGAATTAGTGGATGGAGCCATCCTCTAATTCAGAAAAAAAACTTTTAAAGAAGCAAAAATAGAAAAAGAAAGAAAGAAAATGGCACATCGGTCTGAAATCTGTTCTAAACAGAATATTTCCAAACAAACAAACACTGCCACAGAAATAGAAATGAAGAGAAAGGTGCAAATGTGAGAAAAAAAGATCTTTGTCATTTGCAGACAAGTCGGTTTCCTAAAGCACAAAGAAGGCACTGATGAGGCCTCAGCGGTTTGATGTCTAAAAACAGACCAGAACCTTTATTAAACATGAACGCTCAACGCTGTCAGGTGTGGAAATAACTAAACACTTTTCTGAAGAGGAGACGGCTTAAAATAGCTCCTCAGGTAAGTGAATAACGCACAAGGGCATTTGAAGTTTTTTTGTTACAGTCACAGTTTTTTTTAAATTTTATTTCCAATACATTAATGGCTTAAAGTCATGTTGGTGATGTGAATAGAACATGTTTCTTTTGAAGATAAAACACAAGTACTTTCTTTAAGCTTTTATGTAGGAATATTCTGATTTTTCTTCCCCAGATTTAAACAGAACTGAACTCAGCTACAGAGTTTTAAGAAATACACTACATTAAAGTCAAAATCAGTGCTACTCCAGTTTATTTTTGTGGCACATTTCAGCCACATGGAAGCCCAAAGTTCTTTTCAAGATAAAAGCACTATACAGTAATCAATTATGAAATGGCAACAAACATATTTTGTCAAATGCTATCACAAAGCTCATCTAGAACAAACCCTATCAAATATACATCAAATAAATTGGTCAGTGTTCCAGATGAGACGTCATTAATCAAGGCATCTCTAAACAGGTCATGTCTTGATATAAAAGATGACAGTATCTGTGTTTCCATTACAAATGTTCACAAAACGTTGTCAATATTTTGACAATGTCAAACATAACTTTGTAATTGTGGTGTTTCCATTAAACAAGAAATGAATTAAAACCACTATGTGGTTCACTTATGTGATAAGTCATTGAAAAGGTCATTAAAAACATTCCATCCCAGGTATTCTCGTATCAAGTCATTCAGTGATTTACAAACAGTATTTTAAAATTCACATTCTTGGTTTCTATCTTTCTGGTCTGAAGCATGTGGTCCGAATTTTTATTTCTGCTTGGAGTTTGCATGTTGAAACTGGGTGGATAGGTAGTTCCACCCAGTTTAACTTATTAATACTTTCATTTGACTATTGGAATAAACAAGAAAACACTGAGAATACATTGCAAACATTTCAATCCTGCTACAGTCCATGTACATGGTGTGGCAAATGGCTGTTGTCAGTCCACAATAGCCCTATTATATATTTCTTCCTCTATCTACATTTACTAAGCCTGAGGGCAGAAACTGCTTTGTTCCTTTGTTGTTCAGTCAGCTGTAAAATTCTGCCCACGAGATTTCATTATGTGGCCCTTCAAGAGGTCTTGACCACACGAGAGCCAAAAGAACCTCAATGCCAAAATTAGCACAACGTCAAGTATATTTAGTAGCACGACTCAGTGTGGCGTAAATTAACAAATTATTCCATGTGTTAAAATTTCCCTCTCTGGATATTACATTGATTCACTAATTTTATAAACCTGTACCTGTTTCATTCTGTCAAGATTGAAGGAGAATTTTAACAGCTTTGAAAGTGGCTACAATCAGGGGTCTCAAACTCCAGTCCTCAAGGGCCGCTGTCCTACAGTTTTTAGATGTGCCACAGGGACAAAATACTGGAATGAAATGGCTTAATTACTTCCTCCTTGTGTAGATCATTTCTCCAGAGCCTTGCTAATGACCTAATTATTCTGTTCAGGTGGTGCAGCAGAGGCACATCTAAAAGTTGCAGGACTGCGGCCCTCGAAGACTGGAGTTTGAGACCCCTGGGCTACATGGTAGATCAGCTGAATTTCTGGACGAAACCCACACATGGACAGAAGGCCCAAATTCTATCTCAGAAGGGAAAACCAGAGATTTGGACCAGCGACAGTGCTGTACAGAGCATTGTATACACTTGTGCCAGTGTATCCACTGGCAACAACAAAAATAGTTTTTTTCCATTTAGAAATGAAAAAAAAAAATCCTCTTTAAATTTTTGTATAATTTCTTATTGAAGCGCAAACCTCTGTTTATGTTATTGGGATTTTATGTGGTAGGCCAACACAGCTGGAGAAAAAGCAAACCAACAGCATGATGCTGCCAACACCGGACCGTGGCCAGTCACTCAATGGCCAAAGCTTCAACACATTTGTCCAATTTGGTTTAACTAAAACCTTAGACAACAGCCAAGTAAATTGGTGTTTTAGAACTTATCTGGAAAATTAGGGGAAGCAAATTGTGCTAAGGGTTTTTAAAGTTAGAAAAAATGCTACAAAAAATTAACTTCACCATTAGCAAATTAGCGGAGGTGTGCCCATTTAGTTGTTATAAACTGGGGCTTCTGGTTTTCATTTTGCCACTACCTCGATTTGTGAAAAGCAAGACAACTAGTCATGGATATTTCGATCTGAGCTGTGGATTTCTGCAGCTTCTACAGAGCTACTATTAGCATCCCGAGTCCTTCTATTATTTTCCTCGCCTGGCCTGTCAGATATTGTTTAATATCTTAACCCTGCTTTAAACTTCTCTGCAGCTTTTTGTCTGGTCTGGCTGATGTTTTCCTTGGTCTTAATGATGCTTTTTGCTACTAAGACAGAGCAGCTGTATTTATACTGAGATAAAATGGCACACAATTGGACTATTCACTAACTAGGTGACTTCTCAGGGGATTCTGTCTCACTGGGAAATGATTTATGGGGTCAAAGTGCAGAGAGACAAACAAATGGCCACTTTTCAGCTTTTTATTTGTACAAATCAAGCTGAAGCCCATATACCATTTTTCTTCTGCCTCACAATTGTAACTTGTATTGGAACTGGGATAAGGTTTAAGCAATACTAATAGTTTTACAAGCATCTGTACATGCTGAAGCGTTTGTGGAGTAATACTGAGATTTGACACCGCTGTCTCATACGTTTAAAGTAACAATGTTTCATTTAGGGAGTGGGTTAGTGCAGACAACCATGGAAGTGCTTATACGTCTGAAGCCTGCATCTTATTACTTACTTTGTCATCTATTCTGCATTGTGTAGCATAATCATGTTGTCAGATCAAGGTAGGGTCATTCTGAATAAGCCACGCTTGCTAATACATTTTGTGTTTCAATATTTTAACACCAGCACGTTGTGTCTGAAATGACAGGCAAGGTAAGCCTATTTTTCACCCCAGCGATACAGTAAACAGGAAATCTCTTTTACTGCCTTCCTTGTATGCTGAATTATCTACATTGAGATGGATTGTTATCTAACATGTTGACAGGAAGACGCTCTGTCCGTTGGCTAGCTCTGGCTTCCCTTTAGCTCAGCAGTTTTACCTTGTAGTGTGTGTTGTTTTCCTTGTGGTACGACTTCATTTAAAGTTTTATCTCTGTTCACACTGGAGTCAAATGTGAAAATATATCTTGTCTAAACAACTCTGATGAATGTTTTCACAGCAGGCATTTGTGAAAGCTTTGACACTCCCAACACCTGACATATACTAGCTAAACCAGAACCTAGCTGCTAGTGAGCGGGATTTTAATTGAGCCTAAGTCGTTAAAAAAAGTGACACCTATTACATGGTACCGAGGTCTGACCGAGATGTTTGACTGCAAATCGTTTTTAGAGCTCTGACATCATTAAGTGGCTTTTACAAGTACATCTAAAAAATGGGATTATTGTGAATAAGTATAGTTATACTTACATTCTTTCAAAAATTTTATTTTATATAGATTGATTTATTACACATTAAAGGGGCAGTATCATGTCAAATCAACTTTTTGAGCTGTATATCTTGTTATTCAGTCATCAAAAACATAAGGAGAGTGGAGTGTTTGAGAAATCCTTTAATCTCCCCGGCAACCATACAGCTGTGCAAAATGCCTGGGTGGACTTAGCCCCGCCTTCGAGGACAAAGCACCTCCTCAGAGCTGAAGTTTCCAAGCTTCCACCTCATATAGCTGGCCTCCCCACAACTCCTCCTCTCAGCTCCTTCAGACTAGCCAGTTAGCAAACACCTGGTGGAACTTTGGATCAACTTAGCTCATTATCTTTGCTACTTCTCAGTGCTCCAGGTAAAAACGTTGTTTAAGAGTTAATAGAGGAGCCATGTGGCAATGCTTTCCAGAAAGAGCAGGAGTTCTTAAAGAGACAGAAACCCAATTTCAAGACATTAAATTATGAAGTCAAATTTTATTTGAATCATATTTGATTTATATAGCATTTTATAACTATAGCTAACATAGTTACTTGTGCTATAAAATGGAACTATGTCCCTTGGAAATACATAATACTGCCCCTTTAAATAACACATTTCAAGCATTTCTTTTTTGTAGCTGTGATGAATGGCTTTCAGATTATGAACATTTTAAATTCAGTTTGAATCTGAATATAGTAAAAAAGTTAAAAAATTGCAAACTCATGGTGTCACACATTAATAAGCTTACTAACTCCAAACACCTCCAAATGTTTTATGAGCCTTTAAACAGTCTCTCAGTCTGGGTCAGTAAGCTACTCAATAATGGGAAAGACTGCTATATTCATAGAACGTTTAGTGGAAGGAAAAGCTGTGGTAGAAAAAGATGCACCAACAACAGGCACTTATTTCCCAAAATTCTTGAATGAATTTGGGGAAACTTCACAAGGAGTGGACCAAGACAGCATGTGAGGGGCTTACCCCCTCCCTAACAGGTGCTGCTTTTTTGTACTTTCTATATTCTAATTTATCTGGTAAATGTATTGTTTTTGTTTGGAGGAAGTAACTTGCTTTATTTAATATTTTGTTTCAATCAATCTTTCTTCTCTCTGAGGTCACCTGGTCATGTGTTGCCATGGAAGCGCCACGCCCATGAGCAGTGCTGACAAGGACCTGGTGTTTTTGTTGTCTGCATCTCATAACCATCAAAATGATGGAAAAAAATAAAGGTTTGAAATATTTACTCAACGTGATGAATCTGTGATGTACTAGTTTCACTTTCTGATATGAGTGACAACAAATATAGAACTTTTTTATAATCAAATATTTTTAGATGTATTTGTATGTAAACCATCACACTCGTGACTCATGCAGTGTCGGGGGAAAACAACTAAATCCAAATAGCTTCTAGCTATTTCAGCCCGGCCAAAAACTGTCCAGGTTTGTGTCTCCTGATAATCGTATTTATTTCCATGTCTACACCAGAAAAAGGTTTTTATAAAGTCTGACAGACAAATCGAGTACAAGGCAGCCAATTTCTGCTGAAGAGCTTTGACATGATATTTGGAATGCCAAACTCTGGCCCCCTGTGCAACATTATGCTCACTAAAAACTAAAGTCATGAGTAATTAAATGTACTTATTTATCCTCTGTAGAGAAATAAGATATTAGGGGTTGAGTTTGAGTGCAGTAGTTTGAAGACTTAACAATCTGGCACCCTGTGGGAGGATTTAAAACACTCCCAGGTGTAACCTCAGTCTACATGCATTTCATTCCAGTGGGAAAAGCCTATCTAACAAAAACTGCAATTCAGAAAATAAAAAAATTATCATTTCAGTTAGAGTTAGCATTTTCTGCTCCAATTCTGACCAGCATTCTATTTCTCTGTCAACTGTGTCAAAAGATTGTCTTATGTTGTAATAGAGGTCATCAAATGATTGCTTAATCCCTGTTTGTTTTATTATTTTTACAGCTAATCAGAAAATGGCTTATTAGTAGGTGTTTAACCACACAAACATAACATAGTGTGATAGGCTGAAAAACTATTATATCTCCAGATATTGCAGTTGTTATTCATAAGATGTTCTCATACTAGTAGAGTTGACAGTAAAAATGTCTATTATAGTAATTCATATAATTTCATTAATACCTAAAAATAAAGCAAGAAAATTATTAGAAAAAATATTTTCCATTTTCGATTCAAGATTTTTATTTAGGAAAATTGAAGTCAATACAGCAGTCATCAACCAAAGGTTGGAATACCGCATTTTCTTTCTGAAGAAATTTAAACTTGACCTGCCAAAGTGTGCCTGTCCGTTGGAACCCAGCTTTCTGATGCTAAAAATTAGCATCAATGCTAAGCTTAGCTAACATGTAAGAAATAGCATGTATACATATATAATTTTATAACAACAAAAGTTAACATGGTTACTTGAGTGAGTTATAAAGGAAAGTTTATAAAATGCATACTACTGCTCTTTTAAAGCTGCAACTTCTGACTTAGGGTTAAATACAAACTCTTGACACAGTTATTACATTTCAAACAATTATGCATAACTTTGTTTTGGTCTCTCATTTATATTCAGTTTAGATTTTCGGTTTCAATGTGACAATGAGAAAGTTTACCGGTTATGAAAACATTTGCTATATTTACAGAGGTAAATAAGTCAAACAAAAAATATATTTTTAATAACCGTGTGTGTCATATGATCAAATCAAAACATTACCAGATGTCTGTAACATGGTTGTGTGGCATTTCACCCCGTGGAGAGTTTATATCGGTTATCTTATTTTTCATTTACGGGATGCTGGTCCAGTAACTCTCTTGTGGTCTTGGCTGAGCTCTCTGTGAGCCGGCCAGGCAATACATCATGCTGACCCGCCATCCGGCATGAACAAGAGATTTACAGAGGGAGGCGGTGCCACGTCTCCCGCTGGCCCACTGCTTCCCTGTGCAACAGATCAAACAACCTCATCCAGGCACTTCTTCACATACACTGCACCTCACAAGCTTCAGCGGATCTATCGCATTCACTCCAACACACAAAGAAATGTTCCAGGAACCATATTTCTATTCACCATAGAATCCACAAACTGCCGCACACTCTCTAATTGTGAAATATTCTGAGACGATGGAAAAAAAATACTAACAAGGCCGACAGGTTTGTCATGTTGTTAACAGGGCCTTCCTTCATGCTGAATGGAAGAGGGAAAGCCATTACTGGGTCAATGTTGCACTGAGACACAGACTGGAAAGGAAAGTGGTTGTGAGACTGGCCTGAGGTGACGGGCCAGATCCTCACTGTGCTGTCAGTAGGCACCTTCCTGTCAACGAAAGCAAATAAGAAGCCACAGAGGTGGCTCTTTATTGGAAATAATGCATACCTGTGTGTTTGTGGGGGTTTATTTTCTGAATTTTGCACTTCATGATAACATGCAGTCATATTCAATAAATTAGAATATTCGTCCCAATGAGTCTCGTTTGGCAGACCACAAGTAAAAAACCTTCCAGCAGGTTTTGAGCATACTTTTCATTAAGCCACATTTGTGTTTTTAAAAAAAGTGTTTCATTATTAGTCAGTAATATTCTAATTCTAAACAAAATGTCATGTTTTTATTACAATAAGCAGAAAAATATCTTAATCAATAGAAATAGATTCTTTCAAGTAGAAGGACAAGCAGCATTCAGCTTCTATGTATCTCAAATCTGGAAGAAACTTCTAGAGAAATGCAAAACAGCTGAAACACCGAGTTCCTTTAAATCAAAAAGCCATCTGTCTATTCTGTTTTGAAGCATAATAAATGAAACATATTTGATGTGTATTGATGATTTGACAAAATATCATGTCTGTAATTGGTTTTAATAACTGTAGACTATCTGATGTGTTCATTATGGGGTTTTATGATTTCACAATGTGAAGCTCTGCCATGTTGCTGAAATGTGCTGTACAAATAAACTCAAACATTCAACTATGTATAATTAATCTACATAATGTGTTTCACTTTATGAGAAGGTTCCTAAAATAAATAGACTTTTCAGTATGTAAAATAGTGTGGTCAAGGAGCCACAGGTGAACAAAAACAAACAGCACCAGCCACCAGTTTCCAGAGTCTTCTGATTAACTTTTGTTTGCTTCTTAACGCTCTGACAACCACCTTTTCTCTCTTGAGCTTCCCAAATCACTCTTTTTATAGCCAATTGGCAACACACCTGCACATGAGTGGACCAAGCCACAATTAAACAGGTAAAGAAAAACAAACAAAAAAAAACAAAGTCTAAACAGAAACAAAAATACAATTATTAATCTAATTTACAAACTCATCTACATAATGAAATAGTCTGCAAATAAACCCTGTAAGATAACTCAAAAAGTTACTTTAAAGAAAAACAAACAGATCAATATTCAAAGAAAACCCTCTAATTGGTAGAACCCAGCAAGGCAATCGGTGACATCATGGGCCGGCCCCTCCCATACTCCTGTCCTGCTCCAGAGCTTCTAATTTATTGAATGGGTCTATATGCTTTTCCATTGCTAAGAGCAAATTAACTGTATATGTAAAGTCACATAAAATTTGACTCTTTGAGTCTGTAACTCGTAGGAAAGAAACCATTCACATTATTCCGTTTCATTTGGGGTGTGTGTGGGTGTGTGTGTGTTTAGGGGACCTGCTCAGGTTAGCTGCATCTGATCACAAGTACAACAGAGTGGTATTATTAATGAGTTCTGATAGATAAGCACCGCATCTTCAGTTAGAAGATATCAAATTTGACTTCTATCAGCAATGAAAGGATTTGCTTTGCCATTTTCTTCTCTTCGTATCACAAACATTTATAATAAACTGCTGTTTTCCGTTTGATAAGCCACCATGGCTCATGGCTCCTCACTGACATAATTATTACACAGTGCCAAATTGGACGATGCTTCTGGTGGGGTATGGGTGACATTCAAACACCCCCTCCCCCCATCCAGCTTTATTCATTATAGCTACTGTAAATGTCCCTTCGACAGGGAACCAGGTGAGACACTCGGCTCAACTCTCACCTAATCAGGTCCCCGGAGACGCTGGGTGTCTGTCAAAACGCCGCTGCTTTGTGGATGACATGCCGATTATTCTTCTGTCATTAAGGTTGAATTCATTAAAACAGCTGCTTTCATGTTTTTCCTGGATTTGTAGCAAGCGGTCTGTTTCGGGCTTTTGATGTTTTTTAATGGTCTTTCTATTTATGCTCGCCATAGAAATCGGAGCTAGTGACAGATATTCAATAAATTCCCACTTATGTTTTTTCATCTGGGGTGATATTACCCCAAGGTGCTATATAGTACTTGTGCAAGTTATTGACTCTGTTTAACAGAAGTGCTTTCTTCCGCCACTTATGTCCCCTAAATCCTTGTTCTCAAACTTGCCGGCACGGATGAAATTTCATTTTTCTTGAAATAGCAACCGTTATTTGTTACTGCATTGTGTCAATCAAATAAATGACCCAAGGTTGCGGCAGTCCTTTCTAGCCTTCCAGTTGCCTTGGAGCAAAATCTCAAAGTGGATGAACTCCGCTCATATTCTCCAAATTAGCCTGTCCCTTTGTGAAAACAGAAAGGCACGCTGAGACGAAAAGCAGACTTTTTTTATTTCCCCCCCAAACAGAGAGTCACCCATTTCCTGCTGAGGAATTATTAGAGCGTATCCCTCTGGCTGGCAGTGTAAAAAGTGGGCTGAGACACTATGTACTAATCATCAGATGGAAACAAAGAGAAAGAAAGGACAGAGAATTCTAACAGTAAGACTGTTCTGACCTCTTGTTTCCTAGGAATTGAATTGATATATAGGTCTTTATGAGTAATACTGCTGTGTCTTTGGAATGAATGGGTAGAAACAGGCAAGAGTTCACTTAAATATTTAAATTCTTGATATTATAGCATTTCCTGTCTTTTCTTTCTGAATACACTTGTATTCAAAAACATTTATACCCTCTGGTACATTTAGGTTTTAAGTTGTCTTTATTTTACCTATATGTCTCTTCTGAGAGGAAGTGAATTTGCCCTGCCCTATTTGATAATGATCTTGTGGGCAGAACGAAAGCTTAGGGTGACTTGGAGCTCATCCAAAAACATTCATCAACACAACATGAATGAAAACATATGGAAAGAAGGCATTTCTTTTTGTAATGTGATTTTTTTTGTGAAAGACTACATTTAATAACTAAACTAACATTCCTTCTACATTGCTTATTCTCCCTTTATCTTATTTCCAGTCAGAAATAAACTTCTGGATTGAATGAAATTGAAGTAAGTCCAAGAATATATTTAAATTTGTGTCTAATTGTATGCTAAAACAGAAATAGAACAGTTGAGGTAAAAAAAAAAGCAAGTATCAAGTTTAATACCCAGAAAAGTTACACCAAAATTAGCAAAGTTAACATATCAAATTGACATCAAAAATATATAATGCACTTTTATTGCACTGTAGTCCTAAATGTAACCTTAGCCACACACCTATGATAAGATAAAGATAAAGAAAGCAACACAAGCTACAACCTGTGAGGTGTGAATGAATGCACAACCAAACTCTTAGTGGTCCAAAGACACCAACTCTACTGTGGTTCTACTTCGACCAAGCTGATTGGAGACCGCTCCAAAAGCAGGAAGTGAACTACAGCGTAGGGCATTCTGGGTAAATACAACCAGAACAAATGTGAGAAACTAACGGGAGGAGAAGCTGGTGATCTTTTACCAAAGACAAAAAAGAAATCCTACAACTGCTGAAATCTGAAGCCACTCCATTTTTGTTCACATTTTGTGAAGAAGGAAGTTGCGCTCAGTGTCTTCTTCTGTGGTTTTTATGTTGTTTTCTTCAGTACTGGGTGCACCACAGGCGAGGAGGGGAACAGTTGTGATAACGATTCCTGTTGTTTTAACTGCTTCTGCATACAATAAAGTGCATTAGTTCTGCTCAAAAGTCCCCCACACAGCATGATTCTTCCACCACCATGCCTGACAGCTGGTGAAATGTTCTTTACTCCTCCTACTATGACCAATCAGCTCTCCTCTGGTTTATAGGTCTCCTCTGACCTTTAAACCTTTTGTCTAGAACGCTAGTCCTGGTGGGCAGCTGTAGATCTCAGTCTAGCTTGGAGTTGAGAGTAATGGAGAAAGTTAGTCTTTATAAAAGAAAATTACTTCACTCTGGGCAGTGACACCATGCAAACTATTCAGTGTGACATTGTCTTTTGGGGATTTTTTAAATAATTAATGAGTTATAATAACCTATTGTAATGAATGCGCAATATTTATTAGAATCTCTACAACACGTTTTAACTTCTGGCTCCTAAGAAGTTGTAAGAAAAACAAAATAATGACCTGAATGCTTTATCAGTATCTAATGCTAATGATTTATTAATTCAGATGGATTTCTTCTGAAAACACATTAAAATGATAGTTTTCCTTATTTACTGTGGTTACACAACAATTTTACAGACTCCTTGTTGTCTCGGCAAAGCACATTACCAAGGCAGAAGACTTTACTGCTTTCACAATATCATCTATGCAGAAACAAACAAAAAAAACCTCTTAAATCCAGGCTATAAATGTAAAAAACTCAAACTGTACCAACGGTGTTATGTTCACAGTGACCCCAGGCGCTGATGCTCATGAAGAGAATCAGCCCAGTCTGTCATTTAGACAGGATTCGAAATGACAGACTGGGCTAAATGAGATGTGACTCAGCAGGTTCACTTTCCGTTTAACAAAAGACACACACACACACACACACACACACACACACACACACACACACACACACCAACATTTCACGCAGAATAACAGGACTTGATAAGTATTGATTTCCATGAGTAATTTGAGATTATCCAACACCGTGCATCAAAAGTTTTTTGACGTCGCAGTTCTTCTTATTTGAATTAAGGCGATCTGTCTCGGCTCAAAGAGAACTGAGGGATGAAAAGAGTTTTTCTTTTTTTTTTTTTTTTTTTAATATGCTGTGGCTGAGGGTTCATTACGCTTTGATTTATATGCAATTTCTTATTCTGACTCTCAGCAGTCGCTTCGCTCCGCAGAGAATTTCCCTTTTTTTTCAGCTGATTTCATGTTACGGTCTAAGATAGCAAAAAAATAAATCCTGAAGATCAGCATGTTTCCCACCACAATGGCGCGTGTGAACACACGCTCCCCCCCTTTTCTGCTTTTGCCACAATTTTGACTCAAACCGTAACATCCTCAGAGTGAGTCCCTTCTGAAGGGATCCGTCTGCTTCATATTTATACCTGGTGAGGAGCGAGTTGTGTTTCGCTCTGCTTTGCCAGCCAGAGATTTCCCTCGCTCCTCACAAAAACACAAGCCGCCCTTTAAACATTCAAGTCATGGCTCAGCAATGCGGTCTGCTGTCAATTTTATTTAGAAACCTCCGTGGCCTGTTCTTACATTTAGACCGGCTTTTTTTTTTTTTTTTTAAATCACACCATCCCCACCCGGTGTCCCTGCAGACCGCCCCACCTGTAAGACTTCCTGGTAGGTAACGGGGGTAAACACGGCCCGTGTCAGCACTTAATGCAATCACGGAGCAGAGCAGAGAGAACCACATGCCTCAGCAAACACCGAGTTACAACCTGTGAGGTGTTGAGCTGAATCAAAAAACGCCTCGCTACATTCACGCTGTTGTTCCTGAAGTGTGTGTTTCTTCTGAGAGCCGCATCCCTGAAACTACCCCCACCCTCACCCGAGCCCCCTCTGCTGTGTGGCGTTGGCCTCTCATCCAGCAGACGGCGAGGACATGATGATGACTCCCCAGGTTGTAAGTCTGACAATACGGCATGTTACTCACAAAGCAAAGCGATGGTTCCTTCTGTTGGGAACACAAGGCGAAAATCCCCCCCTACATCAGATTGAGACGCCCCGGTGAACGCCAGAGGAGCATGCAGACTATGGAGGTTTGATGACATAATAAGGGCAGTGGAATGCATCTCCTATTAATTTTGCCGTTTCTCTTTACTCAGAAGAATCACATCGGCCTTGTGAGTGTGTCAGGCTGCAGATGAACGGAGCTGAGGTGAAGTGGTCGTCACAGGGGATCTCAGACTCATTTGCATGGATTTGGGTTTGATTTATTTTTTTATTACTGTATTCTCCTTTTCTCCTGGAATTGTTTTGTTCTCATCGCCCCTGTGTGTGTGGAAAAGTCTTAAAGCAGCAAAATGTTACTGATGCCCTTGGTGATATTTGTCGAGTTGGAAGCTGGGTATCATTTCAGTTTCTTCCCTTGATAGTTTTGCATGTAGAATGAGTTTGGTATTAAAGGAAAGGTTGGCTCATAAGTCATCTGTTTAGAATAAGTAAAATATCTATCCAACTTATTCATATAAACCCATGAGACGTTGAATAAGCTTCACCCTAATCTCATACATAAATACATAAATATATAAACATAATTTGATTTGGTATTATGTTTTCCAAGCTCTAACTTTTTAAGAGCACACCAGTTATATATTCAAATTTTACATAAGTCTTGATTCCTCATCTGATTGTAATGAATGGGAATGAAACCATGGACTTAATTCTGTTTCACTTTGGTGCATGTTTGAGACAGATGTAACTGTACAACAGTTACATCAACATCATCACGCAAAACTCACACGTCTTAAGACCTGTGACTATTAAACATTAAAAAAAAAACATCACACAGCAATGTTACATCAGATTGCTACATACAATTAGCCGCCAAGCTACTTTACTGTAATATTTGTGATCTTACCAGAAGCTGTAAATATCCCATTTTTGAAGGTACTTCTCATTTTTCTGCTAATATGATGGGTGATATGATGTTTTCTGCTAGTATGATGGGATTTAAGCTGCCAACTATCAATCCCAGCTAAGATGTGTCCTTCATTGGCAACAACGACATCAAGGTTAAGAAAGTCAGCGTTTAGCTTTAGCATTGTTGCTAAACAACCTAAAGGGTGTTTTTAAAAAATTAAATAAAATCTTCAAGACGCTGAAACGACCTCAAGCACAATTTAGTTTGACAGGACTTTACTTTGACAAAGTTCATATTCTATAAAAATAATTCACGTGTAGATTCTATTTAATGTGTGTAATCATGATATGCTAACAAAAATAAAGCAGTGCTTTTAAGAATTTATTTTTCACTGAACATTACATTTAAAGCAAACCTCTTTGATTAAGGGTTAAATATTATTAAAAGGTTAAAATTATTGCCCGTCAATATTTATTTATTTCTTTAATAGGACAAGCTCATTGGTTAAAAACTAGCTACACGTTAGCATTGGCCCTGGCATCTAATTGTTTTCTCTTACCGTTTTATTCAGTTTGTTCAACAGACAATATTAATAAAGCCATACAGTACATCTAAAGTACTGACCACCTTGAATGTTTTACCCTTTAATTTCTTTTACAAATCAATCACTTTCAATAAAATGTGACTTTTTAGACAAAAAGTCCCCTTTAAAGTTGAAGTAAAAACTGATTTGTAAAAATAAATGTTACTTTTTTGTCAATTTCCAACTCAAAGTTTTTTGGCAAATGTTTTTTTATCCAAATGTTTTTGGGGTTCTTTTTGTCTTTATTTGGGACATAATTTAAAAACAACTCAAGATTTAATTTGGCCCATTAACATTGATTTACAATTAAGTATAAATCACATCAGAGCTCAGTGATCTGGCTCTTTTCAACCGAACCAACACACTATAATTTAAACTGAACGTGCTAATTACAGAAGTGAGAGTTGATTTACTAGTAAATGTTGTGTTTTAGAAAATTAACTAAATGAAAAAAGGAAAGAAATCTGAGCATGGAGAGGAATTCCAAAGGGAACTGTGAATGAATGTTAAGCTCAATTATTTGCCTGTAAGGGTTTACCTTTTTCTGTCAGTATCTCTTGACTTAGAGAGGATTTCACACATAATTTGGATTTATTTTACTGCAATTAACTCTAAGAACATTTGCTTCATAAAGGTTCTGAAAGAAATCATTCAAAAACTAAGACCTAGAAAGTCTGACAATTACAGACACCAGAATTATGTAAAAAAAATCATAAAAAAAAACAAAACATCAGCATCAAAATTATTCTCACCTCATTGTGGGTGAGAGTAATCTGTACATCCTTTTGGAACCAGCTGGTATCCCTGTTCCGGTCTCTATTAACTAAGTCATTTCATCGCTGGCAGAGATTTGGCTTTTCTGCTCCAACAGTGGTTGGATCTGCCTGGAGGTCTCCTGAAGTAGGAGGGCTCTTGATTCTCAGTCAGTTCAGTGAAGGTCTTGATAGTTCCTGTCTTTGAATTTGTAATCAGCTAATACTGGCTTAATAATGCCTGAGAGAAGGAAAACAAACCAAACTTTGCTGGAACTTTTAACAAAGATTAGACAAAATCACTGACTGATCCAGTTGTACTAGGGCTTCTGGTTCTAGTTCTGATCAGGCCCGGTGGCATCGGTGCACATGGCCTGCTGACAGATTCAGCTGTGCCCCCTCTGGACTGGAAGCTGTTTGTTGTTTTTACCTCAGAGTGGCCAACTCTCTGTTATTCCTATATCGATTTGATACAGTAGGGGCTTCTGCCCTTCCCATATCTGTCACTTTTTTTAAATACGTTAACACATCGTAACCTCCTTTTCCGAGCCGCCTTTAAACGCAACATGAGTGCTAAGATGCTGGGTTTACACCTGTGTGGCAGTGAAGGAGACCTGCTGTTGATGTGCAGAGCTTCACAGGCTTCCGTTAGAATCATGGCAGCAATCCAGCAAAACGCAGAGAACTTTGCAAAGTTTTTTCCCAAACTAACTGACTGAGTTGAGCTGTTGGATGCAGGTAATGTTAGCTAAATGATGACTAGCTAATACCAATACAGCACCTTAAGCTTGTTAACAATTACAGGGAATGTTGTTGTCCATGTTCACAAGTGGGTAGTACTTGTTGCATTCACTTGAGTAACTTTTTTAGAAAAAAAAAAGTACTTATAAGAGTAGTTTTACTGCACTGTACCTTTTTCTTTTACTTGAGTAATTATTATTGCTACGTAGATTCATTTTTCCCCCCAAAATAAGCCGATGCCCCTGCTGAACTCGTCTGGAGCCGGCGCTGGTTCTGATACTTTTGGAGGGGCAGCACACGTCACAGCTTGATCAGAAAAAAAAGTGTGAAGTATTAACACTTATAAATAAACAAAATTTATTGACTGATTGTAACAAAAAGAAAGTGAACTGAGTCACAGTAGTTATGTTCCCATCTAATTGCCAGGCAAATGTTTCAAATGTCACACAAAAACAGGAAAACGTGATTTAGGCGTGTTTCCATCTACTGGTTTGGAGTGAATCAACCAGGCTTTGCACAGCATAACGTCGTCAAACATTGATGTTACCTATGGGTCTAATAAACAGGAAGTAGAGGTTGTAAACTAGCATAGATCCCAAACCTTAGTAATCTTCCCAATATCAACTAGCATTTTCCAAGTTTCATGCATCTGATAAGCCATAGTCCCACCAGTTGATGGGAAAACATGGCAAACTTCCTTCTTATCATAATCACTCATTTTTGAAAAAGCATACAACATTTTTTTTCTGAAATTAAGTAAGTTGTTTCTAATTCTGCCGATTCCACCAATCTTTTCTAATGCACAAAAAACCCCATTGAACCACAATTAGTTTCTTCTTTAGGTTCCTACAATTGTGGACATAATAATTCTGAGTAAATGCATTCTGACATGCATTTACTCGCTGTGTAGCCCAGCTATGACCAATCATACACCACAGGAAAAACATGTGTTGTCTATTTCTGTAAGTAAACAGAAATAGAATATATGTGGGTACATTTTTGTTGCTGATAACCATTTCTGCTCCAACCACTGAAAGCGAGAAAAAACTGTCATGACAAGAGACATCAAGATTTGTTGAAAGAACAAACAAGTCGCCATGCCAACTTTTTTTTGTCAAAGTTTTGCTTTTGTTGCCTTATTGTTGATTATACTGCAGGAATCATACTGGATGGTAACACTGTTAAGAGCAATGTGGAGGCTCTACAGTTACAACACCCCAAATATAGAGTGGCTTTCATGGCTGTGCTAAGTTAGTGTCCTAAGTTAATGCACCTACCTAGTAAACACTGTGAACACTTGAGATTCCCTCTAAACATTTTCATGACTGGCTATTTTACTAGTTCAAACACCAAATACACCAAAATATGTAAAAATGTGCATAGTGGAGACCGTCTTAGCAGCATTGAAGAAGTTAACATCGACAATCTTATTTATTGTCTTTAGATTTTCTAGATCGTGGAAATGAGGAAAAATTTGGGACAAAAAATATTTTACTTTAGTTTGAAAGTATGATGCTGGCCTTTTTCAAAATCACTGATGAAAGTAACCAAATGTTTGCCAAAGGTTCATTTCAGGTGGTTCAGATGCACTAACCAAAACGTTTCTTGCCACTGTCATATTGGCACCACAGATTAAAGTTACGTTCACATCTGCGCTGCTTAGTCTTTAATCCAACTCTAGTTCGTTGGCCTAGAACAGGAGTTGGCAACCCAAAATGTTGAAAGAGATATATGGGACCAGAAAAACAGAAAACAAATCTGTCTGGAGCCGCAAAAAATTAAAAGCCTTATATAAGGGTTATAATGAAGGCAAAACAGGCTTTAAGTGTTTATATTAGCCTTCTATCAAAATGAATAAGTGTATACATAATTAGTATTTATAATTCAATGTTTATTTTCCCTGCAGTGCGTTCTGGACGGAAAGATGCACCACGTGACTCTGTTGTACGATGATGCTTTAAGTTTACCTTCCGTTACAATATTAATGTATTATGTTTCGTTGCATTGATAAAATTAAAGAAATGCAATATCAGATTTTTGATGTCATTTTTATTAAGATCCACAGGGGAAGGGTCATATTTTTTTCTTTTGAAACTCAGAAAATCTGCTCTCAAATGCAGTTTGCATAACGATGATCACTCTTTGTAAATAATCACCGTAACGTGTGTGACCGAAAAAACAAAACGGAAGGTGCATAACATGCCCCTTATCTGGGCAACAAACGGAGTGCAATAAAATGAAACCTGCATTTATAAAATAAAACAGCAGATTTTTGAAAAGGTAAAGTATATCAAATTTAATTAATACAGTTTAAGTTTGATTTCTGTGCAAATGCCAAGCAAGTCAGTGCAATGGTAAAACATAGCTCTTCTCTTTTGACACGCAACCATCCTCAGACCTGAGCAACAAAATATTGCTAAGTGTCATTCTAAATATATACTGACAAAAATCACTAATCAATTTATAAAAACACCCACTTTGTTACTAAATATATTTGCCTATGGCAGGATTGTGTTCTTACGTGTTTCATGTGACTTCTGTTTACGGACATCAATGGACAGTTTCTCAACATCGAGCTTGTAAGATGTAACTTTAATCTTGATGCAGTAGCTAATGTAGCGCCTTCCCTGGAAATGTCTTTCCACATTACCGGATTTTTCAGACTATAAGTCGCTACTTTTTCCCAAAATTTTGAACCATGCGGCTTATATATGGACGTTTCCAGCTTTTTTCAAAAAAAAATTTGTAGGTGCAGCTTAGAGAAAGTACGGTACTATTTTTGTTATTCGACAACTTCTCGCTACATAGCAAACATTCAGGTAATCCTTCCTCACTGGCAATGAATGCAAATGATTTGGTCCAAGAATTGTAGAATCTCTCCTCGGCTATTTTCCCCTTTGCTCTCCATGGCCCACCACATACCAGTCAGTTTGTTTACAGCAGCCACCAGCCTGGCACCCCGCCCAGCTGAAAGAAATGTGTCACAGTTATGACGCAAATCTTCGTTGACAGAAATGTTGAAATTTAATATTTATTCTACACATTTTTATAGCATTGGAAAACATTAAGAATGATTGTGTCATGTTTGTCCTCCTACAGAAACCATATTAAAACAAAAATATATATTTCCCACCCCATCTTTTTCCATTCTCAAATGGGTTGCCGACCCCCGGCCTAGAAAGTCCGAACTACACCGCAGGGCACTCTGGGTAAATACAACCAAAAGAAACAGGTGAGTCTAGCGCTACAGAGTGAAATGGTTCATAGTCTTTTACTAAATAGAAAAGAGAAATCCTACAACCACTCAAATATAAAGCCACTCCATTTCTGTTTGTATTTCGTGAAGAGTTGCACACTTGTCTTCTTCAAATGTTTCTTGTTGCTTCCGTCAGTGGTTCTTGCTGCAGTGCCACTACTGGTGAGGAGGGATGCAGGTTTTTCAAAAGGTTTGGTCTGTTTGACAGTGCAGTGTAAAGGAGAAATACAGCAGCTGAATGTTGCAACTTTGGGCACCAATCAAACCTCGTCTACTGTACCATCAGGTGTGAAAACATCCTAAGGTTCCAGCTACCATAGATCATCGCCCTGACCAAGCCTTCTCGCAATGTGAATAATGAAGCTATAGTCCAGAAATTCATATGACTTGGCAGTTGTGTGGTTCTCACCAGTAACAGTCAGAGTAAAAGCCCAGGAAGAAGGAAGGAGTGTCTCTTTCTGACCTTTTTTTGTTGCACTTTCAGAGTATTACTCATGCGTCTGCACTTTTACCATTTACTGAGTGACACAGGTGTAAAAACCGAATAAATGTGAACAGATAAAAAAGGAAACACAAAATGCCACAGAAAAAAAATCTCCAGCAGTACCAGAATGGCTGTAGTATGTACAGCATGATAAGCTGTTGATACAGACAGATATTCCCAGAGTGCGCTCCACTCTAACAGACTTCTTTATATTACATGAACGCAGCTTTAGAGCACTTGAGAGGTCTAAGATGTTCAAAGAAAAACTGCCTCATCAGCAGGTTTTAGAAAATGGACAGTTGGGATATAACACAGACGGATCCCTCCACAGCTTGGGTGGTCCTGTTCTGGTGGGCTACATATTAATTACTTTTCTGCTCTAACAATGAGGTCGGTTTTAGGTTTTAGAGTGAAACACTTTATGCATGAATAAAAAGTCAAAATAGAGCCAAGGAGGAAGATATGAAACGTCCTCGTCGACTCGAACTGTTCCATTTTTACAATAACTGTCCCAGAAGTCCTCATCTTTGCCATTCTGATATCTAAATGTCATCTGATAGACTGCAAATGTTCTTTGTGAAGGAACACGTCAAAATGTCAGTCTGCAGTGAGAACCTTCCCTGTCAGCGCCCACGTATTGAAATGTGATTAATCCAGCAAGCTGGAAAAAAACAGGAACAAGATGTTACAGAGTCAGCTTGTGATAGAAATGACGTTTTTTAATCTCAAGTATGACAAAACTTTAAAAGGAGGAAAAGTGCTGGGTTTTCCCAAGATGTAGAAAACATTTTAGGTGACAGACTGACAGATTAAGCAATGTTTTTTCAAATCTTGACATGTATTCTTAATTTGATTTAGGTCTGAACTTTGACTAGACCAGGAGTCTACAACCTTTAGAATTGAAAAAGCCATTTTGTCCTCGGTCCAGCTAAATAAAAACTTGTTCAGAGCCGCAAATATTACATAATCTTTTTTTAAAAAAAAGATTATTATTTTTGATAAATATCTATTAAAGAAAATTAAAGTCCCCTCATTTTATATCTGTTTTTAGATTTTGTGATAAGGAACGACAACAATTTTGTAATAAAATAAATGGATCCATTTTCTTTTATGGGATATTGATATTTGAGGAAAATACTATGAAAAATTCTCTCTTATTTCTCTGAAGTTTATTTAGACACTTTAATGTCTGTAGGGGAGAGTGGGGTACTTTTCATATTTAGGATCACTGTATTAAGGCAACTGTAGTTTGGTTGCTGATTTATATATCTGCTTATATTTCAGGATATTGTGGGTTCCTTCAAATAATCAGAATGGGTGTAAACAGTACTGTTTTGATAATATAGGATGCACCAAAAAGTTATCTCATGGCTCAACATAATGGAAAACTAAAAAACAAAATCGATTTTACATGATACTGCCCCTTTAAGTGTTTGGCAGCCTCTAACAGTTTTCCTCCAGGATGACCCTGTGTTTAACTCCATCTATCTCCCATCACCTCTGACCAGTTCCTCAGCTCCCGCTGCAGAAGAGTATCTCCACAGCATGACGCTGCCACTTTTTCTTCCAGTGGAAAAGCTGTGCTCAGGGTGTTTATCATGCTTGGTGGGCAGATGTCATTTCTCCAAGTCAAATCTGAGTCTGTCAGGCTTTCAAGCACAACATGCAGCTTGGCAATAAGAGACCTAACCATGACGATAAAACCCAGGGTTAAACCCGAAGGTGCCTCGCTAATCCTGCTAATCTAAAACTGAAGTGACCTTTTCCTCTCAGCCCCAGCTGGGCTGCTGAGACACGGATGCACCAAACTTATATAGGCAAGAGGTGACGAAAAGGTAGAAAGACCAGAAACATTTAACCCATTGAATTTTGCTCCAAGAGTTTATGGGCACAAAAATTATTTATTTAATGTTGACACAACGACCAGATACATGTCAGACTGAATGACACTGATTATAGTGCAGAATGTCACAGCTTTTTAAAAAAAAATACTGTAGGGAAGCTGTCAGCCACTTGTCATCAAGGTTTTGCCATCAAAGACAAAGAGAAGATGAATGAACTGAAACCTCTTTGATTAACGCTAGGTGTAGCTGCACATATATTTTATCTAACCTGAAAACATTCAGATGGAAACTAGAGACAATTCCAGCAGCAGTGGTACTGCCTCGTGAAGCTATTTTGTATTTCAGGGCTTAAACCAAAGTATTTTACTGGAGAGGAAGTGGCTGGGGAGAGGGAAGTCTGGGCCTCCCTTCTGAAGCTGCCACCCCCGTGACCCGACCCCGGATAAAGCAGAAGAAAATGGATGGATGGATGGATGGATGGATGGATGGATTGTTTTTGTAATATAAAACTGAGTTTTTGTACAGAAGAAAGGTCAAAATGCATAAAAATGTATTAATTTTCCCAGATATCTGGTTATGTGTGGACTAGGCCATAGTTTTTCTCCTGTACGAAGCCCAACAAGCACAACTTTGGTCTGATCTAAGACATCTACTAAAAGTTTTGCGCTAAAGAGGGCATCTTAAGACGGCTGCGAACCGCTCCAGTGAGAGCTGCAGATGATGACCTGATGAAGCCAATAGGACAACATCATCCGCAAAAAGCAGAAATGCGAGCCTAAGGCCCCCAAAACGGATCCCCTCAACACCTTGACTGCGCCTAGAAATTCTGTCCATGGAACCATGAAAGTAATGAACAGAATTGTGACAAAGGGCAGCCCTGGCGGAGTCCAACTTTCACCGGAAACGAGCCCGACTTACTGCTGGCAATGCGGACCAGACTCTGACACCGGTCATACAGGGACCTAACAGTCCGTATCAAAGGGCCCGGTTCTCCCGGAGAACCCCCCACAGGGCTCCCCAAGGGACACGATTGAACGCCTTCTCCAAGTCCACAAAACACATGTAGACTGGTTGGGCGAACTCCCATGAACCTTCCAGGACCCTGCTGAGGGTGTAGAGCTGGTCCAGTGTTCCACGACCAGGACGGATACTACAATGCTCTTCCTGAATCCGAGGTTTGACTATCCAACGGACCCTCCTCTCCGGGACCCCTGAATAGACCTTGCCAGGGAGGCTTAAGAGTGTGACCCCTCTGTAATTGGAGCACATCCTCCGGCACCCCTTTTTGAACAGGGGGACCACCACCCCAGTCTGCCAATCCAGGGGAACTGTCCCCGATGTCCATGCAATATTGCAGAGTCGTGTCAGCCAACACAACCCTACAACATCGAGAGCCTTAAGGAACTCTGGGCGGATCTCACCTTGCCACCGAGGAGCTTTTTAACCACCTCGGCGACCTCGTCCCCAGAGATTGGAGAGCCCAACCCAGAGTCCCCAGGCTCAGTTTCCTCAATGGAAGGCATGTTGGTGGGATTGAGGAGGGCTTTGAAGTACTCTGCCCACCGGCCCACAACGTCTCGAGTGGGCTGGTGGGTCAGCAGCACACCATCCCCACCAAAAACAATTACTTACTAAAAACTCTGACCAAAGTGGACATTTGAAAAAACACTGGTTTTGTGATTGCGCGCATACATGTGAAAACAGAGATTTAGGGCCCTGCGCATAACAGCCTGTGACATAGTTATATTCATATAATACCCATTCGACATCATCTTGGTTTTTTTAAACTTTCTATTTGTGCAAGTTCATGTGGATGAAAACTTTTCTGAAACCAATTTCATGCGTATGATATTGTTTTTATTAAATTTTGTGGCGAAGATATTCATTTTTATGAAGACTTGACTACATTTGTATAAGGCCTCACACTACACAAAAAGTCCTTGGCTTTTGTTCAGAGGTTGATTTGCACATTTTGGACCAAAACATATTCTCTAGAACAGTGGTCCCCAACCTTTTTAGTCGCGCGGACCGGTCAGCCCTTCGCAATTTTGTTGTGGACCAGGGGGTGGGTTAAGGCTAACCCCCTCATTTTTTGCAGGGGTTACGTTCCAAAAATAACCCGCGATAGGCGAAATCCGCGAAGTAGGTACCTGTATTTTTTTACAATTATTATACAATAAAATACTCCATAATACATTGAAACCAAAGAACAAAACCTTTTTACAGGCCCAAACATTTGTTTAACAAATAAAAAGTACTGTATAAACATTTTTATTTTTTTTTACAAATAACTACTGTACTGTAAAATAATAATTTTAATATGAACTGAAAGCGGATTCCTGTGCCCGAATTGCGGAGATCAGCGCCGCCCCACCGCGACCTGAGTCATTGGATTGGAACGGGAGAAAATAAAAAATGATTATGAAAAAAAACAAAACAAAGTACAGTAGCACAAATAGTGACTCACGTGTATTTCACTGCTCTTTTGACTGAGCCGCTGCAGCCTGACTCCGCTCTGTAGAATTTTTTTCTTCTAAAGCCCGCGGTGCAGGTGTGTTTTTTCGAGAGAAGAACATAGTTATGGGTAGTTGTTGTCGCTCTTTTTTCTTCTGGGCAAAAAGATTCCTATAAACCGACATGCCACCATCGATTATGTTAAATTTGGCAAGCTGTTTTACGTATGTGTACATATTAAACCGCAACGTTGTTGACACACAGGTAGAGAAGAAGCAGAGAGACTGTTTAGCCAATCAGAATGCAGAACACAATGCACGATGCAAATCCGTGAAGCAGCGAGACCGTGAAAGGTGGACTGCGAAATAGCGAAACTCCGATGTTGTTTTGTTACTCATTCTGCTGCAAGTTGGCTCAATTTTGACGCGTAAGACGTAACCGGTAAAATCTGGTTTAGGATTTTCAAAATAAAAGATCCGGAAGTAGTTCATTATTTCTTGCGCGGCCCGGTACCAATTGGTCCGCGGACCGGTGGTTGGGGACCACTGCTCTAGAACACATAAACCGTCTCCTTCCTGAGTGATGTGATGGTTTTTGATGTGATAAACATTCTCATTAGAAAGAGAGGAAAAAATGGTGCTTGTGTATTTTTATTCTATGTATGTAAACTTTTGGTTTGACCTGTAACACAATTGACATTCTGTGGCCTAACACAAGTATTGCTATTTATAGATGCTCTGTATCCAGTCTAAGGAAACAGATTGACACCTGTGGCTGTAACATGGAAAATGTGGATAAAAACTAAACTGGGTCTTTTAAATGTTATTTAAGTGTGAATTGTTAAGTCTTTATTTATAAAGCAAAGAATAATTACAGGGGATAGTATAGCATAGCACAATTACCGGAGAGCTACAGTTGGAAAAACTGTCATAATAAACAGGACATCTTCTATTGTCTTTTCTTAGAAATCCACAATGAATATTGTTGCACTGCCAGTGGAGCATGGAGTGTATCTTTGAGTAAAATTGCTCAGACTGCGATGTATTTGCTCAGTGATGCCTCAGCAGCACTTACTCCTCTCACAGCCTGGAGGAACATAGTCAAGTCTGAGATGCTTTTAACGGTTACCCAGCGACTTGGCTCCGGTTGTGTTGGTATTAGAAACATCTACAGAGAGTAATGTATTATTATTTCAGCCTCCCAGGTGGAAATGAGCAATAGAGGCTGCTGAGAGCTTCAAACTATTGGGGGAAAAAGGTGAATGGTTGTCGAGAAGAGACCTAACTGCATTAACTTCCCAATAAGACCTAAAGGGAAGTTTTACTCATCTCTTCAGGCATTGAGATTTCAATTTCTAGGTGACTGACGTTCCTGAAATTTTAAAATTTTTAATAAAACTTTTTTCAGAGTAGTGTGATGATACTGAAGTCACTGCAACATTTTGTTTCACAATTTTGTCCCTACAGTGACATCAGGAAGCCCAGTCATACAAGTCTCCGTTTTCGCCACGAGAGAGAAAATGAGACTAAACCACGACTATTTGATCAGATGAAACTTTTCAGTCAAGCTATTTCTCAGTGTCACATTTCTTTATGTCTGATGTGTGGGGTTGGCGGGTGCAGCAGGGCCTCATCTATCATCATCAAGTCAAGCTAGCGGGGCTCTCCTGACCACTGAGCGGAGGATCTCAGGAGACTGATGCCTCAGAGGAACATCTGTCAATCAAAAGGCTGGTGGAGGCCTTGCTGCATTTCCATCTTTAATGAACCACAAAAAGCTCATGAATCTTACACACCATCCCGGCGCTGGGATGGGCATGTCAACAAGTGCCACCCTGTTGTGTGGAAGGGAAAACAGCCTCCTCACCTGGAAAATCACAGCTTGTGGTTTACTCTCTAGGCTTCTCCGTATAGCAAAAATCCAGTATCAGTGACAGTAACGCTAACAGCTAGTCAGAAAAAGGTCAAACTTTTCAACTTTATTTATAAAGTGTATTTGAAAAAAAGAGCTTAAGTGATGTACAGTACCAAAATGGATCAAACCAAGACATACTTAGAAATAATAAGTAAAAAAATACATTAAAGCCAGAATAAAACATCCTACAAAGACTGTAGTAAAATAAAAACAGAAACGACAACAAACCAACAAATACTGTGTCTAAAGCCACTGAAAACAAGAGAAGAAAGGACCCAGGACTAGTTGAACATGTTGGCCTAAATATTGGACCATTACACGTCATTTACCCAGAATGCATTGCAGCGTGAACAACATGGCGACATTCCTGTGAAAATATTTTATTAAAATTTATAAAAACTAAATAACCTACAGTATTATTACTGTATTTTGTTTTTACATCTACAATAAATATTTCCCAAATAAAGTCTCCCTAGCTGTGGGGGCAGTGCACCAAAAACCACTGAAGAACAAATTGAGCAGAACTTCCTTCTAGGGCTGAAACGATTCCTCGAGTGATTCGAATACCTGGATTATTAAAATTCCTTGAGGAAAATTTATCTGCCTTGAAGTTTCGTTAAGTTATATTTTATTATTTAATGCACCGTGTTCCAGCCGGGTTATTACTTGCGTTGCACAGCGCTCTCACTTCCATCTGAGTTGTTAACGAAAGCTAAGTGTTAGCAGCATAACGTCCAGTTTTCAAGTTCAGCTTGGGAAGATTTTATTGATTCATGATAATGGCGTGATGCCTGGAGTACGGCAGCCTTTCTCCTCCTGGAGCTGCTGCCTGGTGGCTGGTTCAGAGCGAACGGTGGGGAAGAGAGCTGCAGATGTATTTATACAGGTGAGCGGATAGACTGAACACTGCGGGCGGCTGAGCATAAGATAATTAACGTGAGTGTAGCTTTACGGACGAACAGGAAAATGTATTTCATATCATCCTGGTCTCAACAAATGGGTGGCGGAGCTCATCATGGCGGCACGTAGCTGGTAGACGAGTTTCTGTGTGTGACGAACCGAGGGGTTAAATCCCGTCGCTAACATGAACACAAAAGCTATAAGTGTTTGGGCAAGGTGAGAATTAATCTGTTAAACTCAATGAAGATAAATACATAAACCAAAAGCTGGAGTATAGACATTTTTTATAAGCGTATTTGTGAGCCTGCCTCTTTATTATTACACTGAATATAATTTCAGATTTTTGTACAACTTTTCTTCATGTTAACTTGGCAAGTTAACCAAGTTAAGTTCATTTGGGGCTAATGAACACAGCTAAAAGCTACAAGCTCCCTGGTGAGAAGGACAGATATTATGCTTGTTTATGTTCACCAGATGGTTGGTGCAACTTTTAAGTGGAGACCTGGGAATACAATAATTAACCTATTATTTAATAATTTTCTAAACTACAAAAAAGTTATTGTTAGGGAAGCTAAAATGTGAAAAATTGGACTGACGGTGATGTGATAGTAATGCTGCTGTTATGTTAGATGTACCAATGTTTTCTTGTATCTTTTTTTTATCCGATTACTCGATTAATCATAAGAATAATCGATAGATTACTCGATTACTAAAATATTTTACAACAGCCCTATTTCCTTCTGCACAAAATGTAAACAAAAACGAAATCCATTAGAATTTGGCAGTTGTAGTTTCTCTTTTGTCTGGTAAAAAAAAAGAAAAAAAACTACAAGCCATTGCTAATGCTAGCACTAGACTCGCATAATAGTTTTGGTTATATTTACCCACAATGCTCTGCACTATAGTCTGCTTCCTGCCTTTGGATCAGTTGAATTGATCAACTTTGATCCAGATTTTTATATTGGTGCATCCCCATAAATTACCAGTAAAAATGTTAAAAACTTTAAAGGGTCATAAAACACATTTGCGTAAACCATGACAAGAGAGTTGTTCTCTGATATTAACTGCTTATCCCTTTTTTTAACAAAACTTCACTTCAGACATCCTAAATTCAGACATCCCCTACTCCTTTAATTTACTAAATATATGTTTCTTTGAAAGTTTTGTTCAAAGCAAAACACTATCTGGAAAAGGAGAAATAAGCTTCTTGGAGAAGTAAACAATTATTGTTGGTGCCTGTTTTTGCAGAGCAAAATGGAAGGAACCCAACGCTTAGAAAACATCAGTTTTCTTGGTGAATTACTGCATCATCATTATAAAGATGCTGCAGTACCTTAAAAATCCCTCAACAGGACCTCATTCAAACATTTTGCGATTCAAGGGCAGCAGCTCATTTGTCAGCTGAGAATCATTTTTGTTCAGCTTTCAAGGCTAATCAGTGGTTGGCGCTCTGGTTGAGGCAGAAAATATTCAAACACAGCTGGAGACAAACATCCTTAGAATAAAAAACCTGAAATGACAGTCCCACTGCAGCAGAGGAAGAAAGAAAAGGAAAGAAAGGACACACATCACCTGTTTGGATGTCGACACCCAGACAAAGTCAGCCATTATTCAGCCCGAAAGGATGACACTAATTGAGGTCACTCCTCTGGAACATGTATTTTTTCATAAATTTTCTTTAGACAATTCACCCGCAGGATGAGAGGATAAATTCTCCAAATGAGTCAATTTTCCTCAGGGACTGAGCACAGAAGTCAGAAATATGGGATAATTTCACGGAATTATAAATATGCATAAACACAATGTGTAGAAGAATACTTGTTTGCCGGTAACAAGTTGCTAAGCTGCAAACAGTATGTCATTAATTTGTAGCGAGCTATGCTCAATTACTCAATTTTCTCCAAGGAGTGACGGACAGCCTGCGGTTTTAACTGTGGGTTCACAGTTTATAATTAGAAAAAAAACAAAACAATTATTTAATTCGGCAATAATTATTGTGACTGCAGTAACACACAAATCACAGTGTGTTAGAGAGTCTTGCTCGGCATTCCCATTCACCTTCAAAGTTCATTTGGGGCTAATGAACACAGCTAAGAGCTACAAGCTCCCTGATGAGAGGGACAGATATTACGCTTGTTTATGTTCACCAGATGGTTGGTGCAACTTTTAAGTGGAGACCTGGGAATACAATTACCTTCAACAGAGACGTTGACACAAAAAATCCTCCTCTTCCAGCCGTTTAATAATTTAACTGCTCGTTTTAGGTGACTTTGATGATGCCACAAATACTAAAGGAAGTGAATATTTGTAATAATTAAAACCTGGTTTTAATGAGTGTTTCCCTCATTAAAAGGATATTTGAGTGCTTTTTTCCCTCTGTTCCAATCATAAGCTAATGGAGCTAGAATAAATGTGAAACAAAACCTTTGATGTCTGTCAATGTGATAAGATAAGACAAGAAAACTGAAAAATGTATGTCGATGCTGTCGTTCTCCGTGTGTCGAGCCCATCATGAGGGCTCTTTGATGTCTTCCCAAGGGTTCTGCACTTGTGTTCTTCTTTAGTAATAAATATCATGAACAAAAGAACTTTGTTTAGTAACCACAGTTGGTCTTTAATCCTCCACCTTTGATAGTAACAACTTGAAAATTTGCACTTTTATTCTTTTTTTTAATGTGGAGCAGTTCCAAAACATTCTCCCTAGTTTGGTCAGATAGCTGCCCATGTCCCGGGTAGCTGTGTGTGTGTGTGCTATGCTAACTGTATTGTGGGCCTGAACAAAGAAACTTCAATGAAAAATGAGGAAGCAAAGTCCAGAAAAAATAGGCTATTTGCCTTCCTACAAGAACCAGCCAAGTTTAGAAAAAAAACAACGTGTACCGTATTTACTAAATACTATCTTAAAATAATGAGATACTATCTCAAAAATAATGATAATATCTCATTATTTTTAAGATAGTATCTCATTATTTTTAAGATACTATCTCGTTATTTTTAGATAGTATCTCATTAAATGAGATAATTTATTTTATTTTTTTTAACAGAGCGGCGGAAATGGGCTTCCATACAAAACTGACAGTATTTTCAGATTTATTTTTTTTTACCATGTTCTGTTTATTCAAAAAATTATTAAACGTGGTTAGTGAAATAAATCACTTTTCTTTAACTAAGTGGTGTCCTGAAGGAAGCCTGTTTCAAATGCTAATGTTTTTCACCAACAATATTTGTGGCACTATGAATGCTGTGCCATGCAGTCACAGTCAAACAGTTACCAAACAAATAGTTTTTGAATCCTAATTTTCAGTGCTATCATGATAGTACAAAATATCACAATAAAATTTCATGTCGCCCACCTCTAGTTTACAGACACCAAGTCAGCTGGTATCTCTTTAAAGCTGCAACAAATGATTTGTTTTCTCATTATATAACTTTAGACAGTTTTTGTAGAAATGGACTGTTTTGCAAAATTAAAAATAATATTAAAGGGAACTGATTGCAAAAAAAAAATCGTTTTTCTGTAGTTGTTCAAGCTAAAAAACAAACAAAAACCATCCAAGACTTTCTGAGTCGTCTGGAACAGAAAAATATCCAACAAGTAGTTTGAAAATAAACTGATTAAAGGAGTTGAAGAAATCCTGTAGCTTCAGTTTTGTTTCTACATTCAGCTTCAGCTTTAACAACATCAAGTTCTTGGGCCTCCACATCACTTCTGACCTCTCCTGGAATACAAACACCTCCCACCTGGTGAAGAAAGCACAACAAAGGCTCTTCTTCCTCAGGAAACTGAGACGGGCTGGACTTTCCTCACGGCTGCTCGTGAACTTTTACAGGGCGATGATCGAGAGCATCCTCTGCCTCAACATGACTGTGTGGTATGGTAGCTGCACAGCATTGGAGAGGAAACAACTGACACGGGTGGTGAGAACAGCACAAGGCATTGTGGGATGCCCCCTCCCAGACCTGGACTCCATTTACACAGACCGGGTCAAGAAGAGAGCTGGATCCATAGCTATGGATTCCAGCCACCCGGGCCACAGACTGTTTGTGCCGCTGCCATCAGGCAAGCGGTACAGGAATATATGGACTACAACAAACAGACTGAGAAACAGTTTCTTCCCCACAGCCGTCAGAGCCATTACTCCCTGCCGCCCCCCCCTCCCACACATATCATAACCTCGCAGTCACACATACATATCCCCCACCCCCACACAGCCACACTGTTCTGCACTTTGCACTGTCACATCATCTGTACTTTGCCATAATTGGACCTGCTGCTACTTCTTTGGTGTGGTTGAGTGCCTTTAGTTAATTTAGTTTTATATATTGTTATTATTATTATTGTGTGTTTGCTTATTTATACTGTATATATTTGACCTTTTGCACGGGAGCTGCAATGGAAATTTCGTTGAATTCTGTTCAATGACAATAAATGCTATCTATCTATCTATCTATCTATCTATCTATCTATCTATCTATCTATCTATCTATCTATCTATCTATCTATCTATCTATCTATCTATCTATCTAAAGCGTACAGACCAAAGGTTTGGACACACCTTTTAATTCAATGAGTTTCCTTTATTTTCATGACTATTGACATTGTAGATTCACACTGAAGGCATCAAAACTATGAATAACATGTGGAAATATGCACTAAACAAAAAGTGTAAAACAACTGAAAATAGCCCTTATATTCTAGTTTCTTCAAAGTTTCAACCTTTTGCTGTGATTACTGCTTTGTACACACTCTGCATTTTCTTGATGAGCTTCAACAGGTCGTCACCTGAAATGGTTTTCACTTCATAGGTCAACCTGCCCTGTCAGGTTAATAAGTGGGATTTATTGCCTTATAAATAGTCATGAAAATAAAGAAAACCCATTGAATTAGAAAGGTGTGTCCAAACATTTGGTCTGTACTGTATATATATATATATATATATATATATATATATATTTAATCAACAAAACCTGTTAAAATTTATTCTCAGTAATTATTGTTTCAACAAGGTGTTGCGCAATTCAGTGCGTTTCAGCTCCATTAACAAAAAAAAAGGCGACAAAGACAGACTGACTAGCAGAGCAGGAGTTTAAATTAGCTAATCAACCAATAATCGAGAAATAAATATCAAGTCTGGAAACTTGACATCGTAACGGACTGAATGTTATGTTTTTAACGTAATCGCTGCTCCGCTTGCGGGGCGCAGGCGGTTGCCACGGCAACGGCTGTGCTTAACGACAAAAAGAGAGTGTAAAACGGTAGGAGAATCTCACTGAGGAAGAAATATACTGTATTAGGTTTTCTATCACTTTATTATTTCTGCTGATGTGTATTCGCATATAAAATAAGTCAATAGAGTTTAATTTACAATTTTTATGTCTTCGTGTCATGAGGTAGATCTCAACCGGCTGGTGAGAGAAAAAGTAGATCTTGGTCTCAAAAAGAATGATGAGCCAAGACACTGTGAAAGAAACTTATTTAGACTGCTTGTGTCCACTACTTTGTTCTTTCAATCACTACCCAGACGTCTTGAGCTTAGATGAGGGTAAGAATTATATATCAACATGAAAAATTAAGAACTTCACCTTCCAGCTCAGCTCTCTTCACCACCGACCGGGGATCTGGTCCCTGAAAGGCTCAAGACAATAGCCTCAAATTTGGAGGTGCTGATTTTCATCCTGGATGTTTTGCAGTTGGCTATGACTGCTATTGTAAAAACTTTAGTTTATGGTCTGATGAAATTAACAGAGCCACATCATCTGCAAGAAGCAGAGACCCAATGTTGAGACTTCCAAACCAGATTGCCTCAACACCTTGGCTGTGCCAAGAATGTCTGTCCATAAGGGTTGTGAACAGAATACGTGACAAAAGGGCAACCTTGTTGGAGACTGACTGCCGGCAATGCAGTCCAAGCTCTGACACCGGTTGTACAGGGACCTGATGCCCCACGTTAGTCTACGTTCACAGTGCAGACCTTAATGCTCAAGTCCAAATTTTTGATGAATCAGAATTTTTTTTTGTGGCTGTTCACATGTCCATGTGTGAACTGCAAACAACCTAAAAGTGCCCTGCATGCTTAGTAGAAGCTGCAGTAACATCATGTAGTGAATGTGCTCAGTGTTTAAAAAGTAAACATGGATGAAACATATCTTACGATTTTTAAAATTCTTGTCCGACTGGACAAGCACATCATCCACATTATCATCCACCATGGATGTTGCAGGATTCAGAATAGTGATGTTTGTCAAGTATCAATGATGTACAGGTTGGATGAATGCGAGCTGGCCATACAGACAAAGGTCATATTGGAAAAGATCAGATATTGGGTTTGGACCACACTTCCAACTGGCCTGGGTCACATTTGTCAAAATAAGATCTGTGTTGTTCAGACCGTCAAAAAAAGATAAGATACAGGTCACATAAGGGCAAAAAATCTGTGTGTGACCTATGGCATTAACATACGAAGGTCTATATACAAACTGTTGCTGTGTGCTCTCCTCTTCCCACTCCTTCCATTCAGAAATATCTTCAAAGTAGATGAATATAGTTTGTGGAACTCTTTGATTACTCCAGAGGAAATACAAATCAAACATCAGAGCTGAAAGGCAGAAGAAGCCAGTCAGAATGACACTAGTTACAGTCAAACAGGAATTTTTTTTCCTCACTCTATATGTGTAAGTTTAGTCTTGTTTACAGCTCAATATTCCCCCCATATAGAATAGAATTACTTTATTCATCCCAGCAGGGAAATTATTGAAGTTCCTCTTTTCACACTTAGCAAATGCAAGTAACTGGTGATATAGCCAACAAGTATATTGTCCCTGCTACATCTATGAATCCTAATGATGCTGAAGGCATTGCTTGTCTCAGTAATTGCATCTTTCAAGACAAAATGCTTCACAGAGAGTGCAAACGTCAATTCTCAGACTGGTAATTAAAAGAGTGCTGTAGAAGCTGGGATGGGATGATTAAGGCAGCATAGCCGCTCCGCCGACAGATGAAGAATCAAGAGTTTGTATTGATAACGGTACAGAGGAGGTATCGGTGTAGCCCTGTCACAGAGAGGGATGCATGTTTAATCCCTCACTGTCACCTGAACACATCTTTATTCTCATTCTCTAACCTCCTACTCAGCAGACTAAATTTGAGGTAAAATCTAAAGAACACCAGCGCTCCAAATAATAAAAATGACTCATTTATACTTCCGTTAAATCAGTTTCCCTGCAGCTGGTTAATTAGAGTTGCAGAGGCACTGCTTCTCTGTGACTCTGCACGAAAGTCAGAGAAGCTGAAAAGAAAAACAGCATGGTGAAAAAAAAATCTATTTTCTATTCCTGAAAGGCTTCAGGTTCACAGAAAAACAAGAACTTAAAAAGAATGTGTAATTTTCTAACCAGCAGAATAATTCACAGCAGCAAAAAAAGTCAAAACAACAAGCAATATTCCATGGACCAGGAAAAAAAAAACCTAATGTGGGAAAGTTAAACTATTCTTTTGAACTTCTTTGAACTGTTGAGTAAAGAATGTCACGACTATCCAGAAGTTAAATGGTTGAAATTTGAGACAAATATGGACAGAAAAACGAGAATGCCTCAAACTAAAATAGTTATTTTCTACAATCCTTAAAACAAATTGGTCAAAGGCCACATATCAGCTAAACAGCTAGTTCAGCTACTTTTTTCACTTAGCGTCTTTGCTAACTTTGCTTAGACATTTACCTTCTCTGATTGATTTTTCCAGATAAATTCCAAAGTGATAATTTACTTGGCTATTCTGTAAGCTTTCAGTTGGATAAAATTCTACATCTGTGTTGAAGTTTTGGATAGCGACTGTTGAGAATTCCTCAAGCAGTTAGATGTTTAGATTCATGCTCCTATCCTACATGCCACCTGATTGTATAAACGTGACATTTTCATCCAGACAGCAGGTGGCAGTAGTATGCTAAAGAAGGCTAGTACTGTGGCTAGCAGGAGTTGGTCAAGTTATTCAGTTTTAGCTAGCTTCACAGTTTAGTCATAGTTAGCTTACAAAAAGAGCGCCAAGCTGCCAAATAAATAAAAGTAAACTGACCAATAACGTTTAGGTTTCGGGCCGACATGCGTTCTACAGATGTACACAGATGTGAGCTACATACAAACTGTTTTGAACAGAGGACCATTTTTATTTTTTCCCACAATTTTGTTAATAGTAAAGGTTAAAATAATAAAAACTCAATTAGTTATAATTTAAAAAAGTTCACTCAAAGGAAAAGTTACAGTGCTGCAGCTGCTACTGTATTCAATATAATTATCACATTTGTACAATAGAATTATTATATATGGGATTTCATCATCTTTGTGTAATATATTATCACATTATAACATGATAGTTCTCAAACATTTTCCTCCATGACCACAGTACACTTCCATACAATATAACTGTTTTTGCTTACTTGTTTTATGTTAACATGTAAAGTGCCTTGTTGCTGAGATGTTCTATTCAAATAAACACACTTTTCATGTGATGAAGACATAGTAGGAAGAAAATAAAACAACCTTTTACTTTGCGACATTACCTTCAGGTTCACACGATGCTCAATTTTTTCTGTCCTGTGCACAGACTTGGTTTTTTTCCAAAGTAGAAAACAAAACAGTTTAGCCATGATTATATTTCAATTTTGAAATAAGTACTCCCAATGACGCAAGTTACTGAATCATTATTCTAAATTAAACCAAAAGGACGTTTAGCACTCAAGGAGTCTTGCCAGATAATTTTTTTAAAACTCAGGTATAAAGAAACTATTTCAGTGGGGGAGAGAAAGTTAAACAGTTGATTACAGATATGTAAAATTTTAATCCAGTTGAGAGAATAAGACATGTTACTGTTAGAAAATCCATTTTCTTTTAGTCAACGTCCATATTTGTCCTCCACCCACATTCAAGGCTGTCATTACTTTCATGCTGTGATTCTATTAGTAGCTCATCACCATTTTGTCCTCATCTGAAAATAATGTGTTCTTATCTGAGTTGAAAATAACTAATTGAACTGAGAAATACATTAAACTACAGATTTTTTAAATGCCACACAGCTTTCTAAAGTAAATTTAAAAAAACCTGAAAACTGGTGTAATATTTTATCTATCTTCACGGTAATATGGTGGTTTAAATCTAAATACTGATTCTATTGATACCAAGGAGAGTGCTGGTATTGGATCGATACTAGCAAGATAAGATCGATACTTTTGTTTGCAGCTTATCTTCTGCCTCAAATTTCTTACAGACTCCATGCTGGTGCATAAACTGGAATTAAAAAAGTTAAGAAAAAAAAATATGGGGGAAATCCCCAAAATCAGGATTGTACTGATAATCTTCATCATAAATTAAAGGGGCCGTATTATGTATACTTATTTGAGCTTTACACCTTGGGGAGCTCATTATAGGAGCTGCTTTTCAGTGAAACTCTGGTAAAAACGTTGTTAAAGGGTTAATAAAGGAGCTATGTTGTGATGACTTCCCTGACTATAATATAAAATATATACAAGGGTTATTTTATACTATAAAATAAAAACTTTTGTGTTAGCTATTAAAGGGCAAATGGTATTCTTATTTAGATTCAATGTTACAGACTCAGTTATCCTAACACACAACTGTGTTCAGTAGAAGATGATTATTTTGTTTCTATACAGCTAGATCTTTTATTCAGTTAGTTAATAATACTTATTTGTCTAAAATATTTTTCTTGTTTTTTATGGTAATCATGGTTAATTTACTCAAGTCAAACTATTAGATTATTACATTTTCAGATCAAAGTATTGGAATCAGTATTGATGAGACTAGCTCTGTATTTACTTTGCATCCAATTGATAAGTAAATCCCAGTCAACAATAATGCCAACTCGTCTGTTTGCCTCCCCCTCATAGGCCTCAGCTGGTCTAATTTCAAAATGCAACTTTTTAAATTGTTCTTATTATCACAATTAAATTTAGATAAACATTTTTGGAAAGACAGAGCCACCAGTCTAATATTTTTAAGCATTTCATTGAGGTTTAACAGATTCTCCAGAGTTCCTGTATTCTCCTGACTCAGCAGTCTCACTCGGTGCTTTTTCAGACATAACATTCAGCAGACAGCTTGCTAGTTAGAGACATGGCTGGGCTTTAGCTTTCTCAACAATCTCACAAAGTGATTTTTACGATAGCTGGGAAAGACATCAAAACAAACTACAATTCCAGAAACAGATTGTCAAAGCAACATAATCTGGTACTTTCTTACCTCCTGATGTTTCCTCAGTGGGCTCTGAATGACATTCTGAAACTGGATCATTTGTCTTCAAACCTGGATCAGTCAGATGTAAAGTGACCGTCAGAGAGTCCACGCATCCGGTGCTTTTCCTTGCAGAGATTAAAAGGCTGTTTCATCAGGACTCAGCCAGTCCGGGAAGCTTTTGCACAGCCAATTATTTCACTGACTTGTAGCCAATGGATGTAATTAGTTGCAAGGTGTCCTGGCAGATGATTTCTTTCTCTCACAACCTTTCCAGTCACCTGCTGCTCCTGATGAAACGCGATGCTGGCATGAAAATCAGATAACTCTTTTCATTTATTTTTCTTTGAGCTTTCTATGGGTTATCTTTAGTTTGTTTTTAATCGAATGTAGCATCAGAAGGTGTAACTAAATCTAGCCTTTCATATTTATTCCAAAGCTGGCGTTTGTTCTTTCATCTGAGCATACAATGCCTTACGTTAGCTTAACGTGCATCATCTGCGTAAATTCCACTTATTTCTGGTTTTCCTTCTTATCTTCAGAACACTAACTTTTTGATATGTATGTGTGGAAGCATTCCGACTTCCTTTCCTTTTTTTTGGTAGAAGGTTTCTCAAAGTACAGAAAAATGTTCTTTATTTAATTTTCTTATTTTTGATTATTTCGTACCCACGGGGCAGTGCCAGAAAATTTTTATTGGGCGCAGCCAGGTTGGGCTGGTTATTCAGGTGGCTGACAACTATTTGGCGCCAGAGGCACACAAATCCGTATTTTCCAAATCATTTACAAAAGAAATTATTTTCTTGACGTTTTTTATAAATATATACTGTCTCTGGATATGTGATTGCTGCCATCAACTGTTTAGGATGGGAATAGCTTGTTTCACTTTGTATGCTAAAAATATTTTTTCCAAACTCTCTCAAAAAGATAAACAGAACATAAACATAACAGACCCAGTACTGTTTATGTTGCTTCAAGAAATGTCGTTTCCTCTAACAGCACCATCATGACAGTGTTACTTTTACATCATATTCTAATTTTTTTCCCTCATCATAAACATATCTGGAGTGTTACCATAATTCTTTCATGCATGTTTGAGAAATCCTTTAATTTCCCATGGCAACCATTCAGCTGTTCAAAGCTCCAGGATGGACAAAGAGCCATGTTGTGATGACTTCCTGAAGGCAGAGTTTCAGAAAGAGCAGGAGTTTCTTAAAGAGACAGTCACAATTTCTAGACGTTAAATTATTAAATACAATTTCTTTTAAGTCATATTTGATTTGTAGCATTTTTATAACAACTGAAGGTTGTGCTTTAAAATGGGTACCATGTGACTGGAAAATACATACCACTGCCCATTAAAAAATATTAAATGTGAAATTTTGACAAGTTTGCTCATTATCCTCAATATAGCATAAAAATAGTTCAGATAGGAATGTTATATTTTATTTAGTTAAATATTAATTCAAGACACCAATAATAGTAATTATAATGGTGCTCATGAATATATCCTGGTAAAAACAACAACAAAAAAACCTTTCTTAAATATTCAGGTTTGATGCATATTATCACTTTGGCTTGATTGAGATCTCTGTGATTGTTCAGTCGTAAAATTAATTCTTAAAAATACAACCTGTCTATAATCTTTGCCAGCAGTCATAGTGAATAAATAAATCCTGCAGTATATTTTCTAAATTTCAGATTATCTTAAGCATGTTAGTTGAACAAAAAAATAAATAAATAATTTTAAAAATCACTATTAGAGTGGATGCGTGGTGCTATAAAAGCGCCGACACGAGCAAGACGACAAGCAGGCAATATATGACAGGAAATAAACTCATGTTTCTCTGATCAATAATTTACAGCAGAGAAATGAGTGCAGCAGCATCCAGGTCCCAGAGGAAGTCCAAGGTTAATGGCGTACATGCATTAACGGGCTGAAATGTTAGAGGTCGCTTGACAGGCCATGACAGATATGAAGATGTTATTGTTGTACTGTGAATGACAAGAAACAGCGCCGAACCCGCCGCCTCCTACCACTACGTGAAAAACACCAAAACGTTCAAAGCAACAAAAGTAAAAACCCGTCAGACATACAAGATCATTTCTTTCTATTACAGCTCCGCAGGTAATCAGCACTCTGGGTAGAGAATATACTCACCGGGATTCTCTGTACTTTGGAGAAACCATGCTGCTTGATATGACAGCAGGAGAGAGAAAGAGTATGTAATCACAGGAGTAGAGTGGTTAGCAGCAGCATTCAGTGTAAAATAAGCCACCATCAAAGGCCACGTCTTAAGTGCTTTGCTCACATTTTGCTGCTTCCACCTATGTTTTCTGCTTGTTTCACATCTATTCCTGGATGTAACCACTACCTGAGACCAATGTGAACCGACAGTCTCATTGAAAATGCTTGTGTTGAGAAGTGACAGTAAACAAAGATGTCACACTTCAACTGCTTTTCAACACATTCATGATTCCACCTGCCCTTTATTTATAGCTTGAATTGAGGTTTCTCTACAGATATCAGTCAATATATCAATTCCACCTCCTTACTACAGTACAGTGTTGTTTCTTTATCTGGTGCCTGTATTTTCCTCTAGAACACAGGAAATCCTTTTTCTAAATTGCCTTCCCAACAAATAAAGAAAAAAAATAAAGCAAAGAATTGTGGAAACTTAGCTTACCTTATAAATTTTGCAGTCACAGTAATTCCAATCATGTGAATAAGTTTGTTCATGCGATAAATAGTAATTAAAAACTTGCCATGTCATCATCCTGCCACTTCCTGTCATCTTGTTTGTCATTTCCACTGGTAGTTGTTGACTATGTGACTTGTGTGATGCGAAAATACACTAATTTCAATACAGCTGAAAAACCACCTCATAGTAGCGCAAAAATCTTTAATTGAAAAATGTAATTTTGTTTCCATTAAGCAAATTTATTTTCCGAATTCTAATTTGCACAATTATATGGCCAACGGAAACACAGCTGCTGACATGGAGCATTCCTCCTGGACGAACATTTGCTTGTGTTTGGACCAAAGCAATCTGTTTTTTTTTTTATTCCTTAAACTAAGAAATGAAGTAGCCAAAAGCAGGGGTCAGCAACTTTACCACTGTCTTGTGTTTTGCCCGATAAATTTTGCCCAGAGCCAATAAAGCAGCACCACCCTTTGAAAAAGCACAATGTATCTGTTTGTTCTAAATACCCAACATAGAAAAATTGTTTGTTTTATGACTAAATCAAGAAGCAGCAATTTAATTTCTATTTTTAGGTTATAAAATAAAGAAAAACATACTTTTACAAAACAAGATCAAATTAATTTACTTGAAATCTACAGTCATTTCCCATAAGACAAAAAGTACAAAATAAAACTCATTAAACATAACAAGGAAGTTTCCACAGATATATAAAATATCTACGAAAAAAAGAGAACATTGTTTTATTAATTTACTCTGCTGTACTCATCGGAAATTTCCACCAAATAAATACTGCATTGCAGTACTGGTTTTAAATTGGAAGATTATCAACCATGGTCTTTGGTGTAAATAATGACATTTGGAAAGTAATCCATTGTAGCCTTATTTTAAAGACACATTTGCTGGCATTAAGCATTTGTTTGATTCAACTTCCTCTCTCTATTGTTACTATTTGTCACAATAGAGAAACGGCAGACTGTAATGATAGCACAAAATCCTCCCGCTCCAGTTTATCTATGTTCTCAATGCTGCATCTATAGAGTTGACATGTAGAGTATGACTCATAAATACTCTGCATTGTTTGGTATAAGTGCAAGGTGAACAAGGCCCATTCAAATTTCCAGTAAGAATACCATGTACCATTGCACTTTGATTGTAAGCATTACAGTGGTTAAAGGTCTCTGCATGGTTGAGTCAAACTGCGGGAATCAGTTATGATTGTTGCAGTTGCGTGACGAAAATGGCGATATTTTGTTGTCAGCTGTGTAAAATCCAAAGAACTGCTTGTTGACAATAACTACCATTGGTTTTAGCTTTCTAGTTGTCAAAGCTAAGTCTTAAATATATGTGTGATATATAAAAGGAAAATGGATGCCGTGCTTTGCTACTAATTGTCAACATTACAACAACTAGATAAAAGTCAAGAGTATCACACTTCACAGGTCAGGGAAAAGTTTTGTTTAACAAACAAGGGAAGGAGAGAGAAGTAGCTCAGTTATGCTAGCTCGACTTTGACAGTTCACATAAACATGCTGCGAAATTCAGTGTTTCAGTACAGTGGAAAAAAAAGGCGACCCAAACACCAACTCTGACAGATCATCAGTAGAGCAGGTGTTTAAATTAGATGATCAACCACTGCTGTGTTCAATCACTTATTAATAATCAGAAAATAAACAACCCTAAAATCATAACACTGTAATGGACTGAATGCTCTGTTCTTTGTGTGGAAAGTGTTTTTTGGTATTAAATCCTGATGACTAGTGGAGCTGTTGGCAGTCAGTTATTATGGTAATATATCTGTGGGTAACCTACCCAAAACAGTGAGAAAAAAGAAATTCAGCTGTTTTTGTGTGTTATTTTTCGTTTTGCTGTGTCGCACTGCACTAAATTAATAACACCTGCATCTCAGGATTTCATTTTGTTAATGGGAATGTTTTACTGCAGCAGAGAGTAAAAGAATTGTCTTTTTTGGCCTCCATGGTTGTGCGTATGCAAAAAATTTCTTGATGTAAACAATAACATGCAACTTGTCTACAGAGCGATTGGTGTGAATTTCTTGAGTGTGTTTGTTTATGCTGGTGTTTCAGTCAGAGAGCAGGATGGACAGTTTTGATGAGCAGCTGTCCGAGGCCATGAGGAAGTGCAAATTGTTGCACTAAAAAACCAACTTCCCCCACCTTCCTGTCTTTCCTTTTGATAACATAGAAAATTAAATGAAATTTTGGAGCTCGACAATCATTTTGTCTGCCTTGGAACTTGAAGTAGTCGTTCCTCTATGCCATTTTGGCTTTGTTTATTGTAGCGCCATCAGCCACATATGATAACACACCATGACGTCTACTGCAGCTGGAGGGGTTTACAGGAGTTCGCATCATTGCGTCTTGTGGACTTTTATGATTAATGAGCGCATGTGAAAAAAAAACTACATGATCACAATTCGACAGTTCGATTTCGGTCTAACCCTTTGGAGATCTATGTTGCTCAGTTCACTTGAGCATCTACACATTTTTAAAGTTATTTCAACAAGGTAGAAGTCCACTTCTGTAGCAGTCTAGCTAGCTGCTAGCTTGTTTATCAGGTAGACTAACAAGTACAACTTTATTGTGTTCCCTGCGTCTTGCTGAATTAGCTTTTACTTCGCTGATATTCTTCTAGATTGGGGATTATTTTTTGACAACAGCAGCAGAACTGGATACCAGTGTAGGTATGTAAAGAAACGTCTGCTCCCGGAGAGCACGGTGAAGAATGAAAGTAATGAGCGCAGCATTTGTCAGTCTGAGCCTTCTACAGCTCTCTCCCAGACACAGATGGCTTTTTCTCTGTGAGCCCCGGAGAAGAGCTCTGCAGGCTGCCTGTCATGTGTCCCGTGGCGCTCCGAGAGGGCTCCAGGTCTTTTAATTCCCAGCCAATCTTCTGTCCATCACGCCACTTTATCCTTACTTCGGTTCTCAGCTCAGGTCCACACAGTGTCACTTTTCTGACACGTCTCCCAGCTCGCATCTCGACAAAAAACACCTAAAAAAATTATTGTCAGCTCCTCCCCACCTCCAACTTGCTTTCAATGTGAAAAACAAATCATGGACCGGGGAGCAAAGGCTGCCCGCCAACCCGCTGCACAACAATCCAAGATACATTTGACTTCTGCTGGCAGCATGTGTTTGGGATGAGGATGAAACCCTAAAAATAAAGAGTGCTGGGTTCAGCAAATGTCAGCTCACCCCATGCTAATCAGGCGACCCGAGCAGTTCCTGGCAACTGACCCACAGGAGGCGCTGTGTGTTGATAATAATGAGCAGAGGATGCTGCTGCAAAATGTGCACAGCCCAGGAGAAAGGGAGGGAAGCAGCCTTTGAATGCTGCCATTCTCAGGAGATTTCCATGAATAAAGGATTAGCCACAAGCTGCGAGTCAAGCTCCAGTTCTTCCAGTTGCTTAACATATTTAAAGCTGAATTTTTCACCAGCAGAACAGGCAGCTTAAGTCAAAGGAGATTGGGCAGCACTTTGACAGAGTAATACTGTAAGTCTAAGAGAAGAATAGGAAAATGAATTCCAGAAATTACCAAGAAATATACATTTTCAAATGTGCTTAAAATGTACAAATAGACACTCAGTTTTGTGGAAGGTTCCAGTACAATTTAGAAGCGCATCACAAGGAGAGCTTATGGTGAAAACCAAAGCAAAAATGACTTGAACAAAAACCACACTTTATTCAATTAGAATTAAACTATAAGGAGATAAAAAAACAAAAACAACAACACATCCACAAACACAAAGAGCCATTTTAAGCATTGAAGTCATGCCAGCTGCAGCCCTATTCCAGTCAGTTTTTATGGGTACTTTCAAGAATAACAGGCAGGCAAATTTCAATAACTTGAACATTGACCAGCTATAAAACTGCAACATGAAACTCTCCACCTCGACATTGTGTTGGAATTTTCAATTCTGCCACAGGAGGGAGCTCACACAAGAAATGGAAGGACCCTTCAAATGTTTTGGCTTTGTTAAAGTGACAGAGTGCCAGACACAATACACAGCACCTCATCGACAAATGTGCAACATTGAAATAGAACAGCTATTATGTGTGGCCACTCAGTTTTCTGCCACAAGAGGGAGCTCTGATGCAGAGCTGCTCTGTTTAATCACTGAACACAGACCACCAGCTGGGAAGACTGGAAGAAACCACTACCACCCAGGGATCTGAAAAACACTGAGAGACAGGACCCACTGGATCACCTCTAGAAGAAAAACATGGAGTTATTTGCAGCACCAGCTCAGCCGACGCCCCCTGCTGGACAAACTACTCACCATGTAAAGTTTCCTTTAAGATTTTCTAATTTTCTATAAATGAGTCAGACAAAGATAAAAACTGGTTGTACAGAACCATGTGGAGAGCCCAACTAACTTCAGTTTGAGAAGGTTATATTCTACAAATCAAACAGTGCGAACATTACCTTGGTGACCTCTGACCTGCAGCTTCAGCAGATCTCTCCATTAACTGTTGTGTGGAAGAAATTAAATTGCATGAGGCTGCGTGTTACTTCAGTGCAAAAATAATCGGTTCTCATGTTTAAATTGTTGTTGAACGCAAATAAAAGTTGTTTTCATTGATAACTGTAGTAGATGAATTAAGCAGATGAAAAAAAAGGTATTCTGTGATTTAAATACTGAGGTTTTCCTTTTCTTTGGAAGACCTCATTTTAACCAAAAGCATCTTTACAATACTATTTGTCATAATAGATTATAACTCTATATGTAGAGTTATAATCTATGTTGTATGTTATCAAGGTCGATTATAGTGATATTTACTAAGCCTAAGATGAATAATTTCCTGCAGCCTTTTAACTGTATTTGCCAAAGCCTTGGCAGCCATCTTTCTTTCACATCAAAACTGATTTTCAACCATGAACTTCAGATTCCAACTTGCTAGTTGCATCAAAACCTCCACAGATCACATGACCACAGCAGCTGGTTGACAAACAGCGTAGCAAATCTGAAGACAGAAGGATTTTCAACACAACCCATCCTTCTCAGCAGAGACTCAGAACAAATCAGCAAACAAAGCGCTTTGGCCTTCATCATCACCCACAACAACTCTGACGTTTGGTGCTGTTCCAGGCACACATTAACTGGTTAATGTGCTGTTCAGTTCTACCCCAGGTAGAACTGAGCTTCTCCATTATATGGTTCCTCGCTATTATAGGCCGTGAGCAGCAGCAGAGTGGTCAACTCTCGGGTGAAGTTTGCAACGATACTCAGCAATGGAGAACTTTGAAGTTCTGGCTCTGATGGACTAAAATAAACCCAGACATTTTGTCTTATAGAAATTAATTGCTGGCCCTTATATAATGATCAAGACTCAGATCAGCTGATTATTTGCCCGGTTTTGCCCTATGAACAGCCCAGAGTCTCTGCCCTACACTATCAAACACTGCACAATCTGACCTCATGAGTAGTGAATGTCTTTGGGCAAACAGTGCATGTTGTAAATGTGTGTAACCGATCACATTAACAAGACTAGGATCACTAGGATCTAAATGCAACTTTAACTTTATACACAAGGGAAGCATCCTATATATAAATAATAATAATCACAGCTAGTGGCACAACAAATAAATCTCACAACCCCAGATAACATTCCAGTAAATTATTTCAAAAGTGGAAAACAATGGAGGATCTCAGAGTCTGAACTCTTTCAGACTCTTGAGAAACTCCATTTTTTGAAGAAGGATTTTACAGAAACCGTAAAAGATAGTCACACTTGTAGAACGTAAGAACAAAATTCATTGCAATTGTAAAGAAGATAGATCTGCGACCTTTGAGACGTTCTCATTCTGGGTTTCGGTTAGCTTGTTTTTATTCACCCCAAACTCTATACCAAAACAAAATAATGTGATTATAACCAGTTAGGAAGGTGCTAACTTGTGATACATAGACAGCTATTGTCACAGACTCTTCTGCTACCATGACTGCACATTAATGAGGGACAGCCCGTATGTTGTTGCATCGATCAACAGTAGGGAACAAAAATCACACAGGTAAATATGAATGAGATTTATTAATATAAATCTATAGTCATAATGTTGTGCCTGATCAGTGTATCATGGAAGATGGTACCTCAGTGCAGATATCATGTTGAAATACCTGCGTTTTGTCTGTAATGCGGTAGTTTCCCTGTTGTGACTAATCCTGTTCTCTCCAGGGTTTCTGTCAGCTGACACGATGCTGACTTTATTAGAACTGAATCGTGACTGCTGGTGCAGTCCTCTGGACACGAGGGAGCTCCAGCTCCTGCTTCTTGGTTGCATGTAGGGCAGATATTATAAGACAATGTTTCATGTGTTTCATTCTATTTGCCATTTTGTGTTTTAACTATGGATGAAACAAAAAGTTCTTATGTTATCTTTCATCCTCTCTGACAGAAAAAAAAAATGAAATTATATTTGCATATATGTCAGCTTTTATGAGCAACACTGTGTGTCTGATAGTGAAGTCTATTACAATAATTTTGCACATGCACACAACGCAAAAGTTGATTCTTTTACATGCCATTCATAGAAAAATGTTTTTCCCATTTTATTCTAAATGGGGCAAAACCATCTGGACTCAAAGAAAAATTTTCAAGCCACTAATTGTGATTGGTCATTCTAATCATCATGTCACTTTTCACTTTTTTGACAGGAAGCTAAGAATTTAAAGCACAATGTTGTATAAAAGCGGACAATCACGGTTAAATTACAAGTTTTTAAACAAAATCTCTTTGATCAGAGGCTAATAAATAATATGCAGTGGCGTGCTGTGGGGTTTCAGTCAGGACCTTGAATAGATGTCAACTGTACCTGAACAATACACACCTTGTGCGTATTGTTCAGGTAAGCACAGGTACCTGAACAATACGTTATGCAAAGTTATGCATGCAAAGTTATGCATGCATAACTTTGCATGCATACTTATGTGCATGTAGGCCTGTCATGATAGCAAATTTTGCTGAGCGATTAATTGTCTCAAAAATTATTGCGAAAAACGATAATATTGTTTGAAGACTTTTTTACACTGATTTAATGGAAATGACACAATAATGCATGTGATTTCCTGCCAAAGATAGATACACTTTATTTTCAAAAGAATATTTAACACTGGAACTGATAAACAACATAAACAAAACAACCAAAAACAAGAATAAAATGGATTCTCAGTCTCCATTAACATAAAACGCACTTGAAAAAAAAACTAAACAACATAAAGCCAAAGTGGAAATAAATACTGCATTCAATCAAAAGAGGGCAGATTATGAAGTCTGTATACTATGTTGCCCTTCAGTAATAATTAAATTTAAATAGAGAAGATGGGCACATCCACTACCTGATGCAATAGTTCACACTACATGATTTTTTGCTCCTATTTTTCCCCTTTAGACAATCTTAAAACGTTGGTCTTTCTAAGATTGTGTGGTGTGTTATGGTAGATCTTCGTGGCGCTCTGATCCAAATCAGGGGTTTTCCCCGACTGGGATCGTTAACGCAGCCTGTTGAATGTGACAGGTAGCCAATCAGAAAGCTGGATTCTCCTCAGTGTTTTCTGAGGGGAAATTACAGAGAGGAATCCCAAACAGCTGACACTGCAACCCGAAGTCCAGCGGACATTGGAGATGATATGTGGAAACAACATTAATGTTTATTCAACATGCAAAGAATATAGAAATGACAAGAGGAGGAGTTGGAGCGAAATTGCTACCGTAGTTGATAAACCCAGTAACTTTTCAATAGGTTCTAATGATTTTCATTCAGTCAGAACTGACACTAGCCACATGCATTGCAGGTAGATTGTAGTAAAGCATTAATTAATGCCTGGTTTTAAAATTAGTTCACTGAACTTGTAGCCATTATTTTGTGCACATTGTTGGACACCACAGGGCAGGACCGAACCGATAGAACCATTATACCAAGGATTTCTGTGGGTAATGTGTTGTCTGTCAGGTTTTGAAAATGGGCCGACAATCGGCCGACAGCTCTAAGATCGTGTAGTGTGCGCTGGGCTTTGCACTAAGGAAATGAGGAAGGGAGGGTCAGTGGAGAGCACCGGAGTTTAGCCTTTTTTCATTCAGTGTCATTAACAGAAAGAGAAAAAGGCTGGAAGAGACGATAATGCCGATAATTAAAATGACGTCGATAGTTTTAATTTATCGTACATTGATTGATTTATCGTTTATCGCGACAGGCCTATGTGCATGCAAATAACTATGTACCACACCAAGCCACAGGCAGCCAATACTATGCAAATAAATGAAAATATGCCACGTAAAGCAACAATACATATATATCAATGTATATTATAACAAAATACACAAGCAACAGCACACATAATTGAACAGCCAGCAATTTAGCAAAACATTTCTATCTTCCCCAGTTAAACTCAACATCAATCTATAGTGCTCAAATAGCACATGTGAACAGTTAAAAAAAATATTAAGTAAAGTCTGTATAAGAATGTAATAGAAAAGTAACACTCACCCATTACTTGTAAATAAAATCCACAGGTTGATGTGCTCAGTGCTAGCTGTTAGCCACTCGTAGCGCTAATAGATACAGTCTTTAAAATGCCCTACAAAGATTTTACTGGTCTGTGTTTGTGAATCCAGGTTCGGTGTGGAGTTTCCATTATTAATTATTTATTTTTTATCCGTTAAAAGACGTCTTGAAAAAGGCGATTCTGATAAGTCAGCAACTTGGTCAACTATTAGAAGCGGATGCGGCTGCCATTTTATAAATACCAAGTTCACCACAGTTACGGGGAACGTAGAGGAAGCTCTTTACTTAGAGCTGGGGCTGTGGGACGCACCCTCATTGTATGTCAGTTTTGATTGGCTGATAATTCTGTCAGTCATGCCAACTGAGGCCTGCATGGCATTTTTCACGAAGGGGTAGCTGGTAGTGATGGGATTTTCGGCTCCTTTTCGAGATGCGGCTCTAATGGCTCTTCTTACTGTGGAGAGCCGGCTCTTTCGACTCCCAAACGGCTCCCCATGTATATTTTTGACATTATTAATTAATTAATAGCTTAAACCTAATTTTATAATATTTTGTTTCATTATTAACATTGTTAAGCACTTATGATGAGTAAAAATGCCGCATAACAATGCTATAGCAATACCGATGCGTGTGATGTCCGCATGTCCTGTGCAGGTTGTTTGTCGAGCCTGCAGATAGGAAATGCTGACTTTGCACAGTCTGCACTCTGCCCTGGAGCTTGATGTAGCATTAAAATGAGTCCAAATCTTGCTCCGTTTTCTGTCACTCATTTATTTTCACCTATTCAGTTCCCACACTGACTCCCCTTCTTTCTGTGCTTCTTGACGCTGAGTGAGTGTCTGTACATAAACACCTGCCGACGAACGCTATACAGCTTGGCCAATTGCCTGCCGTTTCCACAAAGAAAGTGGAGATAAACTTTTTTTTCAGTGTTTTCCCGCCACATTATTAATTGAAACTATGTGTGATTGGTCAGATGTGTGGAGCACACGCTTGACATGAGGGCAGTGGACCGACCGAGGGAAAAAACTCTCCGCTCTAGACCTGAGTGAAGTTGGCCCCCCCACCTTCTTCAAATTAGACAAAATTGGTGTCAATCAACTCGGCTACGTTTGTGCTGGTTTGTGCAGCAAAAAGTTTTGTTTGTGCTGCTTCGGTTTTGAAGATATTAAGGAAAGGGTAAAGGTCAAAAGGTCAACCAGCCCCCCCACCTTCTTCAAATCAGACGAAATGGGTGTCAATCAACTCGGCTACATTTGTGTTGGATTGTGCAGCAAAGATTTTCATTTGTGCAGCTATCATTTTAAAGATATTAAGAGGGCTGGTTGACCTTTGATGACCTCTAAAACATTTCTTAATATCTTTAAAATGATAGCAGCACAAATTAAAATCTTTGCTGCACAAACCAGCACAAACGTAGCCGAGTTGATTGACACCAATTTTGTCTAATTTGAAGAAGGTGGGGGGGCCAACTTCACTCAGCTCCGCTCTAGCACTGGCAGAAGAGCAAAACGCGCAAGGAGAGGGAGAAGGGGCGGAGAGACAGCGAGGCAACGCAGGACAAAAAAAAAAACGATGTGGGGAAAAACTATCGGCTCTGGCACTTGCAGAGCACAAGCACAACGACAGGGAGGCGGAGAGACAGCGATATACTGTAGAAGAAAACCCAGCTCCCAAATAGGATCCTAAAACGGCTCCCATTGTGGAACCGGTTCCAATCGTTCACTTCAAAGAGCCGGCTCTTAGAGCTGGATCGTTCGCGACCGACACATCACTAGTAGCTGGATAAGTACAGCAGGTCCTGAGGCAGAACTGCTCGCCAGATGCGTTTAAGGCAATTTTTAAAGTAGGAAATTAAAGTGAAACCTCAATAATACCAATAAGCAACTCGTTTGTATAATAAAAATTAAATTGTAGATAAAATTAAATGTGATTAAAACATTTTCAATTTTCTAGGGCTAGCAGAGAAAGCCCTGCTGGTACAGACAGCCCACTATTAGTTGATTACTTACAATCAGCTAATATGTATCTGATTGTAAGTAGCTAAGGAGCAAGATGATACTTAAGTTCAGACAAACAGGAAATTATTTATCATTTATTATTAAACAGCTGTGTCAGTACAGAAATTAGCCCTGTGAAACGGAGATTCCTCACCAACCCTGATGTTAATATTCAAAATGGCTTCCTTATATAGCAAAGGTATAGCAGGGGCTGTTTGAATATCTGCCTCACAGTATTTGTGTTTCCATTCACCATAGAATTACGAAAATAAACGTGCTTAATGGAAAAACACACATTTTGGGGGGAAATAAGTGCTTTTTGATTAAATGTTTTTGTGCTAGAGTGAGGTGGTTTTTCAGCCATCTCAAAATTTGTGAATCTTGAAAAACTGTAATAAAAATACTTTTTTTGCATCACACGAGTCACATGATCATCAATTGGCTGTTACTACTGGTGGAAACCATGAGGAAGTCAGAAAGTGGTCAGAGAATGAAGGTATTCATGAACAAACCTATTCACGTGTGATTTTAATTTAATTTCTTATTTAGCATCACAACTGTGGAACTGTGTTTCTTCAACATTAACAGAGTATTGAGAAAGTTTTGCACACATTTGTAATGGAAACTCTGCTGCTGTCAGTCATACACTGAACTGTTAATCCTCCGTCAGTAAATGAGTTGACATGTCACAGGTTTTGAATGAACAAAATGATGAGATTAGCTTCATTAGCTAATCATAGTCAGCCTAATCACTAGCAGAAAATGTTGTGATTACAACTTCCTGGATAAATGTAAAGAGAGAACAAAATGGGTTTGTTTAAAAAATATACTTTAGAGAATGTGAACTATAAACCTCAAGAAAATAATTGAACCCAAGCATTTTATCAATAATTGTACATTAAAATTAAGATACATTTAATCTAACCTTCAAGTTAGTTTTATGGATTTCTTTATGAGAACCAGCCTGGTTTGCATTCTGTTAAGTTGTTTCTCTCAACAAGCATTCATCTGCTGAACAGAAGGCTGTGAAAGCCATTCAGAATAAAAAGATAATCTCTTTGCCAAGGCAACTGCTGCAGAATGATATTTTGTTTTGTGTTTGTTTGTCCCGAGGGAAGCTTAACTCTATCGTTTTTCCTCTGCAGTCCTGCAGGATACTTACTCAGCACATGTGGAGCGCCTCGCTACTTCTCTCTGCGCTACAGTAGAACTCTCCTCAGACTAATTAAAACGTATAAATAAAGTCCGTCTCAAGGTGAGGTGTATGGGTCAGACCAGGCAAAAAACAAATCAAGACAGAAACTGATGAAAAGGTTTCAATGTGAAACTTTATTGAATCGTTCCTCAGTATCTCACAGAGATATCTGTTTAATACAATAGTATTACATCACTTAAATGATCAGCAATAGAGCGCAACGATAAGTTAATGATACATTTAAAAATAGAAACACTAGTGCAATAATTTACACTTATATTAAAAGAAATAAATACACAAATAATACAAGAACAAAATTAAAAGGAAGATCTTAACTCAATATTTTAAAAGGCAATTTTAAAATAGTAACTATGTATTATTTCAACTATAAAGTAAGCCCTATGTGCACAAACATGGAGAGCATTTCACCCTAACTCTACCTAAATTTCTGTTAAATTAAAATTGTGTGAATTATATTTTTAGACAACGTAATAATTTATTTATTAAATTTATTATTTAATAAATAAGTTAAATACTGTTAATACTGACAGAGACACAAGTTTAAATAAAAAGGTCAATATTAAAGATGTTTTCATGAGATTTCATTGGTATAATTAGCCTTTTTCTGTTCTTTTCAACATATGACTGGAAATTTAAAACTGGAGTTCAGCAGTAGCAATGTTTCTGTAACCGACTTGTATATTTGATCTATTTTAAAAAGGTATTTATTGTGTCTATGAAGGAATTGAATATAATTGAGTATTTTTTCTACTGTACTAAAAAGCTTCAGATTTTCTGTTTTTGGATGTTGCACCATAACAGAATCTACTAATATTTACTGGAGTGTAACAGCAGAGAGTAAGAAATGTTTGCCTCCTCATGCTTGTCCCATGTGCAGGTACAGGAGGTTCATAAACCAAAAAATATTCAGGATGCAAAGTGTAAATGTGTCATAAGCCTGATGTACCACAATCAAAGATATGCAACAGTTTGAAAACTGCTGCTTGATGCAGAACGATGAAAAACAAAACAACTTTTTTAGTTTTAATGTTGTTAAATTGAAAACTTGTACTTTTGCAAACTGAGGGACAAAAGCATAATTTACCTTCCTACCAAAACAGTTAATCAGGCATTTGCAGACATATTCACATCTAACTACTTTTTAATGTTTTGATGCTTTATGACCACAAGCTTCAATGTACGATTCTGTAAGAAAAAATAATAAATTAATATTGTAATTTTATGTGAGCAGCAAATTGTGCTCAGAATTATAATTTTTTATCTAAAAAGTGTGGATTGCCCGTGTATTCAGACCTCTGATGCTCATAAGTAAAAGTTCTGTCTAGTTGAGAACCACCTGAATGCAGCTGTTTTGTGAGACTTAAATCAATCAATAATAATTTCTTCAGGTTGATTCATTTTGTCCAGGTTTTATTTTGTGTTTGTATTTTCAGCAACAAAAACCAACTACGGCTCATTATTGTTTCATTTAGCTGAGCTCAATAAGTGTGTGCCTCCATGTCTGCATCCCAGTAAATGTCACTGTGGTCATATCTAACATCAAATTTAATCAAAGCAAACATAAAAATAAGGTTGCAAGACGATTAATTCTTTGTGTTGCACCTTAAATGATCAATTTTAGGAATTTTAAAAGGCTTTATATCAGTTAAAATATTTTTGTAAATGTATTCTTGCATCAAGTACTTGAGTTAGCAAACCAGAGCTGTGCTACAGTTGAATGGTGGTTGAAGGTCACATAAAATCAGAGGCTTTCAAATGGCCCCGAGGTCACACTTTCAACTCTACCGGTAGAGACATAAAGCTAAACCTAGAGCTAGCAAAACTAAAACCTGATGCTCACAGATGTTCTGCTTCCCTTCTGCAACTTCAGCTTCTATAAGGAAGAACAGGGAAAAGGGAAATTAAGCAGCCAGAGACTGGAAGACCAGCATCTGTATATGGATGGAAGGTGGTTCTATTAATAATGGGTCCAGGGGTCGGTATATAAGTGCACACCACACTTTTCAGATTCACATTTGTAAAAAAAAAAAAAAGAAAACTTATTTATAACTGTATAAAACAGATTCGTATTCATATTGTATCACTTGCACTACTTTGTGCTGCCCTTTCACACATGACAAATTTTGGACAAACTGAAGGATATGAATACCTTTTCAAAACAAATCTGTTTTCTGTTGCGGCTACAGAACGGAGAGTGCTTCACACACCGACACTAATTTTTCCAACATATTCGGCTCTTAATGTGAAATCTGCTTTAGAAACTTTACATCTCATAATATCCTATGGTACTTCTTAAAGTTGTCAGGTTTTTTCCCTTCAACTCATCCTTTCTTCCCGCAAAATAACAAAAACAATTAAAATAATACAATAACATTCCTCATTTTGTCCTATCATTATAAATCCATCTCTTTACATTATAAGCACAATGGTTTTGATGCAGGACGACTTCACCGCTTTGATACACAGTACCAGCAAACAGTTTGGACGCATCAACATTTAAAGTGAATCTTTTCCAACATTTGACATAAACATCATATGAACTTGCTAAGGCAGAGCGATTTAATGGATTTCTGACAGAAACTCGGATAAAAATGCAACTCAGAGTGTCTGCACACATGTTAAAGCATCACAAGGTCACTCCGTGTTTTCTTGCATAACATCAAGAGAAGAAAAGAAGCAGCTTTTCTTTTGTCTGCTTTGAGGAATTCAGCAGTACCATTGATAGGATGAAGATATCTATTTCAGCTGGCAACAGTCTTCAACATAGATGAACAATAATCCACAGCAACTGAATGAACTTCGATAAAAACATGTTTTGTCACACAGGCATTAGAGGAATGAATTAAACAGAAGAAACAGAAAACTCCTAACTGGCTCGTCTCTTTAGCTAAACACCACTGCTTGGGCCAACATTAGCCATTAGCTGGTCTAATATAATTATGTTTATAAGTTTGAGCTTGTGGTTACTGAGCAGCTCTGCTCACAGCAGAGACTTTAACTAATTGCAGAGGGAACAGCAAACCTGTTATTAATTACTTTAACGATGCATCTGCTCATCACAGTGCTGCGTTATAAGGAACCGATTGCCCCAATAAAGCGCCAACAGCAACAGCAGGGCTGAGCTGGAACAAAGTTACTGGGTGAGATGCATTCATTGATTTTGTCTCAAGTATCACATGTAGAAAAAAAAAAGTGTTGGTATTATCTGTCAGATTCAGAAGACGGGAGGTAAAAACTGCCAGATTTAGCAATAGAATCTTAACAGTCAGGCTAAGTCACATAAAACCCCCTCACACCTGGTTAAAGCCCTGGCTACACCCTCAACTGCAAGATGGCTGGAGAGCATTTAAGTCTGAAGTACGTCGTGCTAAGTTTTAGCTCTTCACTTGAGCCACTCACTGTTGTTCTCATTCAGCAGCTGGAATTCATATTTTTCAGTCTCTGCACTAATCAATAGAGCCTTGATCAGGCACCTTGGGAAAGGAGAGCACTGTGTGCTGGGTTCCCTATGGAAACTGTTCCTAGCTGTAGAGAAGCGCACACACTCCCATATTGTGCAACACGTTGACCAAAGGAAGTTTTGAGTTTTTAGGCTATGATTTAATAGGCAAATTTACATGTCATGATGTCAAAGACATTTCTGTCATTGTTTTTTAAAGGGGGAGGGAGGAGATGGAAAAGTAGTTGCTCTGTATTTATAATATTTTACAATAGTTTGATAAAAAGATTTTCCGTGTCATCAGCTGACGGTGATCAGTGGAACATATGGACTTTTTGTTCATGTACTTCACAGAGAGCATAGAGGGGTCTTCATCCACTACGATGGGGGTTTACTCAACAATCTAGATAATTAGCTACAGCTGATGACTTAAACTGAAATGCTGCAAGTCACTTCGCAGCACAGTTTAAGTTTGGTGTCAACAGCAACTCTGGGGCATGGAAAACTAACAGCACAATGTGACAAACAATAATAAGCTGACCAAGCACAATAGCTTGTTTTGTATTCAACCTGCAGTAGATGGATTCTCAGCTCTGTGCAGTTATTTTCCTTTGGGTTGGAAGTTGAACATTTTGAGAACTTCTGTTTCAAGCTGCTAAGCTAATGACGCTTATTGTTGATCTACTATAGCCTGCAATAGATACAGGTTAGAGAGCCAGATGTCTTCTTCTTCTTATCTTGGGAGATTTCTAACCTGTATCATAAAAGTGTATTTTCGTTAGCTCAAGGTGGCTACAGACATGGTAACAAATATTTACAATTTCTTCAAGGGTTTTTCTTTCATACCAAAGTAAAAAAGTCAAGGCTTAACTGCTTGTCTTCAGGAAACAAAGCAAAGAGGATGACAGGACACTTTTCTTTCAAACCTGCTGGTTGAGAGAGAAATTTTTGCACCAAGGTAAGAGGTTTCACATCAAAACAAACTGAAACTGGACATTAACATTAATGCAAAATAAGCACACACACACAAATAAAAAAGGGACATGAAGCTGTGCTCAAATTCATTTGTCAGTGAAAGGAGAGAAGGTCTGCATTTCAGCTTTGACAAATTTATGCATTGTGCAGTGTTGCAGCCCAGCAGGAGATGTTTTGTGCCGTTGTCTGAGAGCAGCACTTTGTGGGCATTTGACAACTTTTCACCAAGGTTCCATCTCTCCGCTCCTGTTCCTTGGAAACCAGAGGCTGAAAAATTGTACAGTTGCCAGCGTTTGTTCGACAAATGTCAAATGCTGGAGGAAAACTATACACTGCGTTTACTTTCAGCATAATAGCATCAGTAGATGGATTAATAAATGAAGTCCAAAGGGGATGAAACAGTAAATCTTCACTGGAATTCTAGCCACACATCCTTTTGAGTTCAGACCTAAGAAGAAAAGAAAAAAAATGTTAGTAAGATAAAATGGCTTCACTTAAAAAAAAAGAAGACAAAAACAGAATATCCTCATATATTACTGTATTACTTCACTTAAGTCTACTGCGAATTTTATATTTAAACTGAGGAGCACAGAGCCAGGCGTTAGAAAACCTGTTAAGTTTGAAGCTGGTTGTTATTGGAAGATTGTTTTATCATCAAATTGCTTATCATATGTTTTTATACACAAAAAAATCCTACAAATGTGTGCGTTGAAGCAAAAACCGTTTAGTGTGAGAATAGGTACACATTTATCATATTGTTTATCATTTATTATATGGGAAGAATTTTGATTGACAGTTGTCACAGGAAATTCTAATTATGTTAAAAATGGTCTATGTTGTTGGGATTGTTAGTATTACTATTTTCAAAGAGATTATCAATACATGTCACATTTGAAAACATGATTCAATATAGATTAAATGCAGTTACTGTGAGCTTTGGCTTATTACTTCTTAATGTGACTAGAATCCCAAAGAAGCGTGTTATACATGGGAATAGTTTTTAAAAGTAGTATTTGTGTTTGTGAGGCTATTATTGTTCATACGGTAACCTAAAAAAGAACCAATAAATAGATCTTATAGTCACTTTTATTGTTATCACAACTTTACCACAAAATATCATAAAACTTCAATTTTCCAACTCCATATCGCCTCTCTGGTGGAATATTTCTAAACCATGGAAGACGTCGTACTCTCATGCTGCAGGTTTGTGTCAGTTAACTAGTGGGTGATTGGTGTAACCCACTGCTTATTTTACACTGCACCTTAAACATTGTAGATAATAATTTTCTAATTACAACAGATTACAGCTGCTGCTGTTATGGTGAGGTTTCTTAAGAGGACTGTAATAATTCTGATGATGAAGAATGTGATGAACAGGAATTAGAGACCAACTGTTGGAAACTGGAGGTCTACTGTTTTTTCTGATTCCAGAGTCTCTATTGACTTCCTATGTCATCATGTAGATATTAACTGCTAAAAAAGTGGTTGAAGTTAAACTTGTATTTTTATTATAACTATTGTTGCAATGATCTGTTTGAACAATTTGACCCATTAATCTGAGTTTTGGCAAAATGCAAAACATTTTCTACTTTGAGGTCTGGGCAGCGTGTATATGAGTTTGATTGACAGCGGTGAAACCCTCCTCCTGGCTCTGATTAGTTGTTTCAGATCAAGTGGTGTATTTCTGCAGATGGCAGTAAGGCTACAAGGAGACAGCAGAGGTGCTTGATTTTTTCATAATTATCTGTATTATGTTAAACTCACAAAATAGTAATAACAAATATGTAAAAAAAACCATATGGTTTATAAAAGTTACCTACTGAAGCTTTATTCATGTTTCTCCACTGTTTTAAGCCAACTCAGATCATACTAAATACAGACAGTGACAGTTTTTAAATACTGCTAGAATTTTATTTCTGGTTTCATCAAACACTGATTTTGGAGTTTTGTAGTGCAGTCTGATGCACTACAGCATCACTCTGGGGTTTGGTTCCACAGTGTGCCTCATTCCCACCACTCCTCTGTCTATTTCTGCCTCTGATCCTTTCTAGAGAGCAAAGTGTTTGAAACTTACTGGACATCTTTGGTATGTGAATGGGACCGCTGCTGGTGCCATGGCCCCCCTCAGTCAGCGCTGTGATCTCGATGACGTGGTCCTCCCCGTAAGGAACCCGCAGCTCAATGCTGGTCTTATTGGTTTGCAGTACCGTAGTCCTGCCATGCCAGCTCTGGCGATACACAACCTGAAGGACAACATTGGTAATCAATAAAAAAAAAAAATCTTTATATGATCGTCTGGTGCAGGGGAAGAAATGACTAGGCCACTGCTTAGCCATCCAGAGCTTTCCATAAAACCAGAGTTACAATTTTTATATTTGTTTTTTGAGAATAAGAAGATTTTGATTTTAGTCTAGATTATTTTTTTATTGTTTACATTTTTAAATTAAAAGTCTAAAGAAATTGGCAAGTTTACTTCAACCTTTATTTTATGCTTGTTGTTACCGTAGTTACAATATGAAGTTTATACAGTTAAACCTGGCCTCATTAAACTGAATCCGTATTGAAGTGCTGTTAAGTTTTCAACAGGAAGAGAGAACTCAAGTAATTCTATTCATTTCTGCTCATCTCACACAACTTTGGGCCAGCCCTGCAAGGATGTATATAAAAAACGGAACAAAACAAAAATGCTGGATTTGTTCTGTTCAAACAGAGAGCCAGGCAATTTTAAACAGTTTTTACTTTGGCTCAGTAATTATGACCCAGTGTGTTGGATTAGACACGAGTCTAAGAGGAGACTCATCACTCTATAATAAAACAACCAGTCTTCTTTCATATGCTGAAATAAGAAATCAAATGATGCTGACATGGTTAATGTCAGTTAGTTGTGTTGATGACAAAATTTTACACCAGTGACCAAGGCTAGGGCTAGTTCACTTGAGCTAATATTACCCTTTCATCTGCTAATTAGCTTCTTCAAGCTAGTGATGGCTAAGTTGGATTCACTTTTTGACCAAAGAATTACCCAGAAACTCTACACTAACAGGCAGTTACGTTAGGGGGTAATGAGTTCTAATGCCACAAGATTACACTAATAATAAATGCCAAAACATGGCAGGACTACGGTTAAACCCTTGTCAAAGTTTATTCTGTCTTGTAAACCTGTTAGTTTAAAATCTGGTAATCTGTGGTAAAACACTGGTTGTCAGATATTAAGGTATGTGCTGCCAGCTTGACACACTGATGTGTCCATGCTTGAGACTTAGGCTACGATCACACAGCAGGCAAATACGATCTTAACCCAGATTTTTTTTTAACCTATGTGGGATCCATATCTTGTGTTTTCATGGCAGGCCTAATTCCGATCTTTTCAGCCCCCCAAAAATCTAATTTGTACCACTCCCATATGTTGTACTAAATCATATTAAATAGTTTTCAAAGCGTCTGCAGTCAGAACGATCATGTCACCTTTTATCCGACTTTTATATAATTGACTTCAGCTTGTAAATGACCAGCTAACTATTAGTTGCTAATGACAATAAAGTTAGCATCTGCTTTACAGCTCACTACTAGTCCAGAAATAAAGGAATTTACTTTTATGATTTTTAAAATAATTAAAATCAATTTGAATGATTTTGGACTGAATTTAAATGATGATATCTTTCTTTTAAAACACAGTTTGAGATTAAGCAATATCCGATTTGTGAAAACACAAAAGGTTTCAATTTGGTTTGCATTAGTAAGAGATTAAATAAACATGAAACCATCAGTTTATGGACTTCTGGTTTCACAAGTGAGATTTATGAGATCCTAACAAATAAAATATTTACAGAGTCTGAGTTTCCCAAAAAACATAGTCATGTAACCAGAGATCTGGGTATTGTGAGCTGTATGTAAACTTAACAACATATTAATTGTTGAAATTTACATGAGAGAAAAAGTCTTTTCATCACCCTTTTTGTTACAATTAATATGTTAAGTCACTTTGACTTATTTTTTGAGAAATCCTAATCCAATACATTCCATCAAAAACATAATCCAACCCTATTTTGTTAAACTAGTCCAGTGCTGGGTTGATCCATATGACCCAGATATGAGTTGTAAAATGACCCAAATATGGCTACTCTCAAGTAAGAAATGTCACAGTGGTCAAATGTTAATTTCTTTTAGCCTTTTAAGATTTCAAAATGTCTTTTGAGGACATAATTTGTTCTAGTGAGTCAACACTGAATAAGACGAAGACATGAAACAGGACCTTTGGCATTATTTTAAGACATTTAGTCACGCTGTGTCTTTGTTATAAAAGTGTCCTGTGTTGACCCTTAAAGGAAACATGAAGACGGAAAATTGGATGCATAGTTTGGAAAATATGAAAACATATTAGAAATACAGGGATTTGCGTTAGGCATTTTTAATAAACGAGGCATATCTACAGCATATGTGCTTCCTTATACCACAGCTCCACAGGAGGCTTATCTTTAAATGACCGGGGCTGCATATCTCGGGAGAAGAAATATATATTGTGAAAAGAATAATCAAAAACTGTGTTGTCGTCCACACAAAGTATGCAAAGTGGATCAAATGTGATTCAGTGCTGTATTAGTTAGAAGAAGCTGAATTCTCTCTGCAGCCTGACGCCCTTCGTTTTATCATCAGGGACAGATCTTTTAATTTTGAAGGGGCCAGACAGGGCCAATCCATATTGTAGCACCGAGGTTGCTGAGGTTCGTTTCTCCTCCGCAATGAGAAAACCATTTGTTGAGATGACAGCTGCCGAGGCCACGTTTGTTTCCGCACTTCTCCTGTTTCTCTGTAAAAACTCACCTTGTATCCCGTCACCTCGGATTCATTCAGCGACGCCTTGACCTGCTGCCACTTCAGAAAGATCTTTGAGTTGGTCAGGTTCCACTCAATGGCCCCTGGAGGCTGGCTTGGTGCTGCAAGATATGCAAATTATAACGGACAATGTTGATGGATGAATGACTAAAGCGATGTTATCCATGGTGTTTTCTGCCTCTGTGGTAGGCCATCTTTTAATCACAGAGTGCATTAAATCAGATTTTAGCTGTTTTTTTTTACTGTAGTAAAACAGTAGACTCGTGCTTTTCTCCATCGGTTTTGTTCATTTGTGAAACCACTGAGTAAAAGGGCTAACATTAAAAGCCCACCCTGAAGCAGCAATCGTGTCTTTATAGGCTCATTTTTCAATTAAGCACTTCAGTAGTGCTCAGCTTCTGTCAGTATTGTTTAAATCTGTGGAATTATCCATTCTTTACAGAGAATCCATAGCACTCAAACTTGGTAAACTGCAAATGGGACCTCTCGGTTTTCTTTCAACAATGGTTTTCTTCTTGCTAATTTCTCACAAAGGTCAGATTGGTTTAAAATAAATTTGCCACATGAGCAGTGGAGCTGTGCAATTCCTCCAGAGGTACCATTAGCTTCTGCTTTTCAAGGGTGTTTTTATGACCTACACTGTAAAAAACGGTCAGATAAGCCTTTTTTTGTTGTTTGTTTTTTGCCCCGATTTTCCCTTTACGACAATCTTACAACGTCCTGCAGTGTGCGGTGTGTAACATGGTGGTGTGTTGAATATGCCCAATCCAAAATCAGGAGGTTGGGGACCACTGGAGCAGAAAACAGTAAACACAATGCGGCTCAAATGCTTTATATTTGTAGACTCAGTTAGATTAGGGACCAAAATTGCAAAATTTATTACATTTCCAGCTGCTGCGGTTCACTTTCAGACTCCACTGCGTCAAACGAAGAAAACAAACCCTTTGGAAAACCTGTTCCCCTCCTCCCCTGTGGAGGCGCTGCACCAATAATCACTGAAGGAGACGACACAAAACCTCTGAAGAAGACACTGAGCCAACTTCATTCTTTACGTGTAAACAAAAACTGAGTGGCGTCAGATTTTAGCGGTTGTAGGATATCTCTTTTGTCTTTGGCTAAAGACCACGAGACATTTCTCATGCAAGTGCTAGGCCTGTGGTTGTTTTACCTGGATTTACCCAGAATGCCCTGTGCTTTAGTTCATTTTCTGCTTTTGGAATCTTCACATATGCATTCTACGTAGGAGTGACAGATTTATCAGTCAGCTGATTAATCGGCATCAAATTCCTTCATTTTGGGAGATCCGTGATCAGCTAATACTTACATGTGAAGTCTAAATATCAGCCACTGTCCTCTTCCTGTGAGAGGGTTAACTGATAGCCCCACCCACCAAGTCATGTCTGCACTTTTACAATAGTCACCCCACTGTTTCCAACTCATGAACTTTCTTGCCATATTTAGCAACAATCCAGACACAAAAATTGATATTGGCCAAAATCAGAATTGGCAGGTCAGACTTTTCAAAGATGAATAATAAGAAATCGTCCAGAAAGCTGCAATCAGATCACCCCTTATTCAAACCACACCAGAGAAGTCTGGGCGCCCCAGAGTTAGCTTTTTATGATCCACATCAGAGTTCCATTGTGCATTCACACTTCCCCAAACAAACTGGATTTTCTAGCCACGGGAATTGAGAGTTAGATTAAAGCTACTAAACAGGGCTGGTGTGAATTCACCCTAACAAATCTGTGCAACTAGGTAGATTGGGGGAATTCACGCCAGCCCCATTTAGTCCGCTTTAATCAAAGTCTTGTTTGTTTGACTAGAATATCTGGTTGGTCTGGGGAGGTGTGAATATGCAGTGGAACTCTGATGCAGACCAAAAAGGCAAACTTTGGTCCATTTACAACCTCGGTTGAAGTGAACTCACATGGCTTCCAACGCATGTGAACACTAAGTGACCCTGCGACCGCTCCAAAAGCAGGAAGCGGACTGTAGTGAAGGGAATCCTGAGAAAATCTAACCAAAACAAACGTGCGTCTAGCGCTAGCAGGAGGTAACTTGTGGTCAGAAAAGAGAAATTCAACAACTTGTAACATCTGACGCAACTCAATTTTGTTCACATTTGGTGAAAAGGAAGTTGAGCTCAGTTTATTCTTCAGATGTTTTGGTGTCTCTTCCTTCTGTGGTTATTGGTACAGCGCCCCCACAGGGTGTAAAGAGTTAGCTCAAAGGGTTTACATTGAAAATGTAACATGTTGTAGTTTTGTTCCCCAAGTGAACCAAATCTACCAAATAAGTTTTTACACTATCAGGAGTGAAAACACCCAAAACTACACACATTTACTAACTATTAGTAAATGTGATCTAATTCTAGTTCTAACTAATTCCTCTCATCCATCTTGAGAAGAATTGAGTGACTTCTCAAGAGAAGTCACCTGTTGAATGGTATTGGAGAAAAGGGGGGATGTATATGCACACACCATTTCTGATTTGTTATTGTCAATCTTTTTTAGATTTACTACTTTCTGTTGGTCTGTCACATAAAATCCCAGTAAATACAGAATTTGTGGTTGTAATGTGACAAAATGTGAAACGGCTATAAAAATTCTTTTGCATTTGTATGTTGATCTGTGATGTTTTAAATGCCAGCTTAATGTCTAAATATTCAAGAAGCGAAATTAAAAAGAGCATCAGAAACACAGACCCGTTTCAGAGCTAAAAATGTAGGAATTATTCTGCGGTGGAAAAACAGCAGGACCTTGGGAAGTTTTGTAAGCTCTCATTGAAAACTTGAATAAGTATAGCTGCTCTCTGGAATTACAGCCATAGAAAGGACTCAGGAGTAAAGCATTTATAGTGCTGCACAGAGAAAAAGATGAAGCTTTACTTTATTCGCCTTTGAGATCTCGCCTTCCAATGTTACAGCTGCTTTGATAAAACAAGTGGTAGGAGTGGAAAGAGTCCTCTTTTGTCCTCATTCAACCCAGAATCATATCAGCCCTATCTGTGTGCTCAGTCACTTAAAAAATGAGTGCACCCCATGTTTCATTGGCTTGTAGCTTCACGTTTCCTAGCAGCATCAACATGAATTAGTTGTTTTCTGTATTAGATTTCCCATCATTGTTTTATCACTTTTTGTTTTATCCCATCATTTTTTTTTATAACATTAAGGTAATCTAATAGGGCTGCACTCAGGTTTGGTTCTGAACTTTGCAATATCTTCATTTCTGTTATTCGGCCAATCTGTGGTTGGTTTCCTCTCAATTGAACAGATGGCCTCACCTTTGACTCTGGAATATTTTTTTCCATGATCAACTCAATAGCTGCGTTTCCATTGACCATATAATTGCACAAATCGGAATTGCAAAAAAAAAAAAAAAAAATTGCTTAATGGAAACACAGCACCTTTGAAAAAATTCAGGTTTTTTCATAAAAAAACGTTTTGGTGCTTAGTTGAGGTGGTTTCTTGGCTATATCAAGATTAATGTACTTTGTAAATTGCATGAGTCATGGGATCAACATCTGGTTGTTACCGCTGGAGGAAAAGACGAAGACAACAGGAAGTGGTTGGAGGATGATGGTCCTGCAGGTTTTTTAATGACTTATTGCATAAATGAACTTAATCACATGCAATTTTAACTGGATTTCTTATTGAATGGAAACACTGCAAATGGAAAATTGTGTTTTTTCAACACTAGTGGAAACACTAGAAACTCCCCATGTTTCTAAACCTCACTCCAACGTCTTATGACTAAAGCAATTTATTTTTTTTTGATGATTTAGCTCTTATGTCACACATAAATGTTTAAATTCATCCAATAGATATTAATATCAGACACATATGGTGTGTAATTACAAAATGCAGGTTTTCAATGGTAATATGATTTAGTTATCTGAAATCAGTATGATTTCAGATAACTGCCTCTCAATCATAACAACGGTTTCGTCATACTTGGTGGCAACAAATGCTATCAATGCTAACACAACACACACATACCAACAAATTCAATTTTGTGGACGTTTCTTCCGTCCACAGAATATTTTCCAACAATACCTAGGGATCCTCAACATGTATTTTGACAGATGTGACAAGGACCTTTGCTCTGTTTTTGCTCAGCATTGGTTTGGAACATGGAAATATCCAGTGGTGATTTGAGTTTTATACGCGTCAGGCACTAATCAGTCCTGTGTTTGTCTGCTGAGATGAAGAGAAAACATGAAGGACAGCTGATCCAAAAAGAGTTTCATAAAAAAGAAAAATGCAAAATAGGAGTGTTTTCATCTACTGGTTTGGAGCAAAATCAACCAGGCCACACAAAACATAATTTTGTCAGATACACATGGCTGTAACAATCCAGATGGAGAGGCTGCAATCAGAAAAAATGGAGAGAGTTCTCCTCTCCATACTGGAGCTTTGGACTTTCTCAGGTAAGGCGCAGAACCACTGATGAACAGGAAAGTTCAGAACATCAGATCTTATTTGGCAAATGTGTTTCCATCTTCCCTTTACAACTTCACTCGTCTTCGGTTGGCCACGAAGACGAGCGCAAAAAACTTAAGGGTTAAGGTCCATGTCCTCATAAAGCCCTATCAGCTTAGCTTTTACCTTTAACTAATGAATTCATCATTTAAAAACTGTTTTTTTTAATATTCTCTCTGCATACCTTTCAAAATAAAATGTCTTTGATGTAAAATATTAAGATGTCAGACACAAAAAGAAGGTGTATACACGTATCTTTTCATACATTTAAAACTTTTGACCTGACCTCAGATTTTTGCTCATTTCCCCTCAGATGCCACAGATATTCAGAAAATCCTCCTTTATTTTGAAACATGTCCATTTTCAAAGACAACAGAAGAATAGAATTATTAACCCAACCCTTTTTTTATTCTGGTCCAGCTTCTCTCATGTTCTGTCTGCCTTGAAAGTAGAAAGGCGAGAAGACCTTTATGCTTTTCTATCAACAGAGATAGAAATATTTTCATGGGTTCAGTTCACCTGATCCCTCGCCAACAAATCTGCAACAGAATGGCTTGAAAAAGAAAAACAGCAGCTTCCACACTGGTCCTGTTAACATTAAGACCGTGGTTCCTTGAGTCTTTTTAATATTACCAAAATAAAAATTGAGTCAAATACAAAGGAATGAAAAAAAATCAGTAAAAAATCAGTAAAAACACTTTTTCAATTGAGAATATTGCTTATATAAAGCTCTGTTCCTTTATATAAAGCTCTAATTATACAAATTAACTTTAACCAAGTGGTTAAAGTTAACCACTTGGTAGGTATAAAAGAACATTACATAATAGAAAGAAAGTCTGAAGTAGTAACAGCTGTCAGACCACTGCTGATTATAGTATTTTTTCTTTATTGATGTCCTACATTTTGCCAAAATTGTCTAACAGTCTAAAAACTCATAACATGTATCTACGTTTCCTCTGTTTCAATTAACTGGTTTTCCATTTCCCACATCTATCAGCCTGTAATCTTTCAGAAAACCACTGAAGAAAATGATCAAATGCACATTTAGTAGAAAATTTACAATCATCCTTGAGTGCAAAAATGCATCTCAAGATTTAATGCAATGTTCTGAGAGCATCTTGTCATATGCAGTTGTTTTTGTAAGGCTGTAAATTGATCAAATCAATAGTTGTTTTCACCACAGAAGCTTTCACTTTTGAAGAACCATAATTAACGCTACACCCATCAGGCTACATCTGGTAGGCTTCCTGGTTTTGAAAGATATTCCAAAAGCTACATTAAAGTTCTGAAGGTTTTTTCTGGTGTCTGCTCTAATAAGTATACAGACTTTTGAAACTTCCTGTAAGTGATGCAGCAGACAGCACATAAATCAGAGTTGTTGATCCAGCCCATCCAACCTGTTTCCAGATGCAGTAAAAGCCTCTGAGAACATTTTAGGCTGAAGTCACATTCTGGACTGATTTATTAATATGGATTGTAACATGTTAAAAATTCATCACTTTATTTTATTAATTTTTTTTACAGACAATATTTCTGAGTGAAACCTTTGTATTCATGCGTTTCTGGTACACCGTTTTACCTGACGCACAAGCAGCAGCTGCAAACCACAGCAATAGAAGACAAAATCACTTCACTTGGACCACTTTGCTTAAAAATGATCTGATTGGATGCTGGAAAAGACCATTGTTGTGTTCAAATTGTTTTAAAAGGAGTTAGCCTATCAGTGAAGCTATTGAAGCCTAATATAGCATCTCATGCTAACGTCAGCATCCACAGACCATATTATTTAGGAAGGATTTTTTCAAAAATGTTCCATGAAAGGTCAATTGTTCCTGAAACAGTTCAAAGCTGAATGGGTATAATAACACTTAGAAAAATCTGATGGCTGAATAATCTACAGTAAATAACTGATTAAAAACAATACATGTCTGTCGTGGAACTCATACATCTACTTATTCAATAATTTAGCAACAAAAACAGTTTTTCAATTGAGAATGTTGCTTACTTTGTTGATATATTGTTTTCGATTAAAATGTGATTAATGTGGGCATGCCGTGGTGGCATAGGGGATAGTGAGACCCACGTTTGGAGGCATTGAGTCCTTGACGCGGCCATCGCGGGTTCGACTCCCGGACCCGACGATATTTGCCGCATGTCTTCCCCTCTCCTTCCCCCTTTCCTGTCAGCACATCACCCCCAGCAGCTTGTTCCTCTCCTGTGTGCTCCACTTCTGATTCTCAGATACCAACTGGAAGTGGCTTCAGCCTTGGGCACAGGTTAGCATGAGCAGCAGAAAATCTCTTGGCAAAGAAGCCATTTCATTTCTGCAAATCATGAACAAATATGACCTTTTTCTGAAATTTCAGCTGGAATAAAAAAAAAGGATAAAAGAAAAAAGGGATCGCAACTATGAACCACAAGCATAAGTCAGCCTGAACTTTACTGCCCTTTTAAAAGTTTTTGTTACTTGAAAAAGCCTGCTGGTTTTTTTTCCTTAAGGTTTTATAGTTCTAAAATAAACATACCTTGTGCACTGAATACAAGTTCTTTTAAAAATACCACTGGAAGTCTGACAAGTTGTTAGCTAGTTCACCATCACATTAGCTGCCTAGTAGATAGCATGTTGGATACCTGGTAGATAGTATACTTTAGCTACCTTCCATGAAGCCTGCAGTAATGTGTTGATTCTACAGACAGATGGGATTTTAACTGTTTGGTCATAAATGAAAAAGTAAAGATCAGAAAACAATGTTGCAAGCAAATAAGAGAAGATGATGGATTCCTGTCTGGTGTTCGATGTGCACTCACGTGGTTTCTTGGTGGCGACGCTGATGGAGGGGCTAGAGGGTCCAAATCCGGCACTGTTCTGGGCCCTCACTGAGATCAGGTAGACCGTGCTGCTCTTTAAACCGGAGAGCAGCGCCGAGCTGTCGGTAACCCTCACCCTGTCTTCACGCTGCTCAGAGCTTCCCTCCCAAAAGAGAACCTGAATCAAAGTATTCACAGTTATTACACATCCTTACACACCTCCTGAATCCTTTTCAAATGTTTTATTGGATAAAAGGCTAACTATAGTAGAAAACTATTATGGGAACAATGTAAAAATATGTTTTGCCTCTAAGATCAGATGCATAAACTATCATTCTTATTGCAAAGCAGTATCAGATTCTTAAAATAAGGAAAAACATCAGCGCTGGATGGTAGCAGCACAAGTCCTCACGCAGTCCAAGTCATATTTTCAAATTCCTAAATGATATTTAATCTTAAAGCAATCAGTAATAAGGCGAACAACATGAGTATGAGGATTAGGAGCGTGTCAGAATCGGTATCTATAGGGAGATCATTTATGACCTCAACACCAGATAGGGGGAGCAGACAGGAAATGTCAAACAGATGGCATGAGAGCAGGTACTTATTCAGGTAGAGGCACGCAGGTTCTCAGACATCTTGCTCAGGAAAGGCAGATTAGCAGCAGGGCTGGAGTTGCTGATAACAGATTCATCTAGGGTGTTTCTTTCCCCACTGCACTTCAATTATAGCTGCTTTTCCAGACTCTTTGGAAAATAACTGAAAAGGCTAAAGAGAGCGGGTCAGTTTTTGCTCCTCTGCTAAGATTTTAAACGTCCATATGGAAGAATTAATTCTTCACAAGATTTTTAAACATTTCTTGCTGCATACTTAAATGTTATTGTGAGATATTAGAGGTACAGTACAGTGGAGGGTATTTTTTGGTGAATTAGGTTCAATATTTGAGTGTGTAGTTCTTTACATATTGAATAAAGTCCAAAGCAGTCTTACTTTATTTTGATGTGCTCAACAAGGTATTTTCTGTGTTATACCAAGTCTAACGGCCAAATACTGAACATTTAAGACATAAACCATACATATCTTTAAAATATTAAACCAAGTTAACTGCAAATACTATAGCCTTTTCTTTGTTTTTGAAAGGAGAAAAGTCAGTTAAAACAATTTTTTAACATAAACAGCTTATGGGGCCACATCCTGGGGAGCAGAAATGCCCTTCCACATAGTAATAATGATGTAACATTATGTAACCATACTGTCTGGACCAGCGTGACAAAAATCCCTTTCCAACAAGAATATGTTAAATGGCTGTATGGTTCCTCATTGGTAACACAGAAAAACCAGTGAGCACTCTTCTTACTTTTCTCCTTATGAGAACATTTATTACTCAGAAACACATGGGGGATTCTAAAGAAAACTTTACAAGGAAGATGTATTATAATATGGCACCATAAAACTATATACATGTGAAATGTGAAACTGTATACATGTCAAATGTGAAATATCACATTTGACTAACAAATTGTTCTGGAGTTTTCTTTTTATCAACATTCCCTTATTTGGATCTGACAGATATTGTCCTTTGTAAGTGGACCACATCATTTTATGGTTGCTGTAATTAAACCTATAGATGTCTGCCTGTGATTTACAAGTTCAGTTAATAGCAAACCTACAGACGGACCTTAAAAATATAAGGTTAATAAATATAACTGCTTTTTATGGTTAGAGACAGTTAATGAAAGCCCAAGATTCTGTTTCCCAGAAATTCAGAATGTTTTGTAAGACTGATAATGTTTTGTAAGACAAATAATACTAAAGATGTTTTTATACAGAAATGCGGAAATAATAAGAGTATGTCCATTTACTTTAGATTAACCGTTGGGGTTTCTTTGGCATTAATTAGTGCACCAAAGCAGTACTGTATTAAGTACTGTATTAAGATTTTTTGTGTTTTCTGTTCTGGTTTCTCTGATCTTTCTTTCAACAATACCCCATGGATTCTCTACTATAACTCAACCACATCAATCTGGCTTCTAATGTTGTTCACTCACTCCTGCGTTATGCCACACCATTCTTCAACAAGCATCTATTTCATATCAGCCAGTGTGGTTGTGTTGGTCATTCTGGCACCAACAGCTCACCCATGCTGGTCCCACAGGTGTTGACCCCTAACCTACTATACTCCTATTGTTACGGTGCTGATCCATTCAGCATCTACTGTTGTATTTCTTACTTGTTCCCGGTTTCACATTATGTATTTTGTAAAGAGATGAACGAGTAAAAATTTAAAACGATGAAAACAATGACTCTAAAAAACAACCAAACCAGGCATCCATTTTTCTCTTCCTCTTCGCTACAAGCCTCTGATACAGAATAGGTACGTCAGGCTGTGAGTTCTGGTAAAGTGTTTGGACAGGACATAATGAATGGGTGAAGCGCTCAGGTCTCACTCTCCGTGTTCAGCCTCTTCTGGGAGATTCAGGAGCAGCTCCCAGAGCCTCAGATGGAGGTTATTCCTGTACTTTCCTCAGCTTACAAAGTTTCCATTTCAATTATTTTCAAGGACTCCAGGAAGGAGTCTTGTGAAAGGTGCCCAGTCAGCCTTGCAAAAGTATTCACACCCTTTGGACATTGTCACATTTTGTCACTTTAAAGCCACAAACATCATGGGTTTTATTGAGAATGCACAGTTGAAACCAGAAGTTTACATATACCAAAAAGAAACCCACATTCATATGTTTTCCTCACCGTCTAAAGTTAAGTCAGACCAAATCTCCTGTTTGTGGAAAAGTAATGATGCAAATTATCATCCTAATTATACAATTACAACATCCTGTTCTCAGGCCGTCTTTGTCAACAAAGGCAGGGAAGGCGATCATCTTTCAGGAAAGATGGATGTAGCTAAATACAGAAAAGCTAAGTCTTTAGTACATCTAGAAAATTCATCAAAATAGAAATACATGTTGTATTTTTATTTTTGCAAAACCTGTTCCTGCCATTTATGCACTACTTCATGTTTTATGACAAAATTCCCAATAAAACACCTTGAAGTTTGTGCTTTTAACATGTCTTAATAGGAAAAATCTCACAGGGTATGATTACTTTTGCTGAGGACTATATTAACATCAGGCCCTCTAAGATTTCATGAATGTTTTTGTGATGTTTTTGCAATCAAAATCACTGATCTTGTGATGCTACTTCATAAATATTTGCAAAGAACTTTGTGATACTTGTGCTTATGTATGACAGTAAATGCAACGTTTTGCCATATTGATCGCTGAATATAACTTGATATCAAGTAAGGCTGAGTGAGAAGTGGAGTAGAAATAAGAAATACTGCCACCTGCAGGTGGGTGTTAGCACCACCCAATATGTTTTATCGTTTTTGCAAATTGCAGCAAACTCAAAACTATGCGTTAGCGCCAAAAATGCAGGGATCTGTTGATTTGCGTGAATTACTACAAAATAGAGAAAAACTGGAGCTACTGCAATATCTGACATTATTTTTTCACGAGTGTATTCACTTTAATGGAACCTACAAAAGCTTAATCATGAATAAACAAAAAAAATGTTTGTAAAAACTTGAAAGTCATTGCAGTAAATATACTGATTGAAATTCCCGTTTTAAGCCTCCTCTGCTCTCATCCTACAACAGTAGATGTGGATAACGATGTAGTTGGCTCCATGCGTCTCTGCACAGGCCAGGCCACCTGGGCATAGCCTCAAAAGTAAGATATCTGGGTTCCAGCAGTAAACGGTATTTTTATCTCAGTTTTCCCCCGGCTACACCTCAGCAGAGAGGCTGTTGTTGATGGGAATGATATATGATGTTCACACTTTCCTCTATTTATTTCCTTTTTAACAATTTTTGTAGACCTCCAGTCTACAAAAATCCAAAAATCAAGCAAAGTTTTGTTTTCTAAGAAAAGTATGTGTTTCATCCTTAAATCTCTTGCAATAGTCACAAAATAATTATTTGCATGATAAATTAAAATGATCTCAATAATTTCTATGATTAATATTTTTTGAAGGGCAATTTTGTTTAAGACTTCATAATCCATTGTGTTTTTGGTTTTAGTTGTTTGTGGTTTTTATTTCCTTTTTATTTATTGTTTTTGGTTGTTGTGTTTTAGTTCATTTAAAACGTCTTCCAGTTCCAGTTTGGAGTGTTCTGTACAAAATTAAAGTTTAATAATCTTTCAGAGGGCAAACTTGCATTATTAGGCCATTATCAGTCTATTAGTCCTATCAGAATGACAATATTATTGTTTATCTCAATGATTTCTGGGATAATTTATCTTCTAGAAAAATATTCATCATAGATATAAACCGTAAATGCAGATTTTCTTTTTCTGTATTAAATGAAATGCGCCCAGTTTTCAATTCTTTTTGGCTTTGATTGGAGAAATGTATTATCTTGTTATGTTATAAGATCAAGATTTATTACTCTCTATCAAAACTATTTGCTAATGTTTTGCTAAGTTTAGTAAATTAAATAAAAGCTGACTTTGGTCCATCAGTAAAAGTCTGGGTAAGTGTGGTTCCACTTATTATAAAAGCTTAGCTGTAAAAAAGACAAATACTTTGTGTTGTACTTCTTCCATTGTACGAAAATTGTGTTGGTAATAATTTTACCTTGATTATAAATAAAAAGTCTCCATCTGCATCAACCATATGTCCAAATTTTTATCAGTCTTGAACTGCAGTTGAGGGGCCACACTTTGGACATCCCTGACTTCCACAGATATGCTCAAATTATGGAAACTTATTACACGGTCAGTCTTTGTGGGATTGGCTCTGAATAGTCCTTGTTCTGCTTCATACCTCGTACCCTATGATGTTCTCAGTGCTGGACCTGGAAGGAACTGGTTCCCAGTACACCTCAATCTCAGAGGCAGATAAGGAATGAGCCCATACTCTCGATGGAGCGGCGGAAGGCTCTGTGGAGGACAGACATATGAATTATTCATCACCTCGGTTAATAGCACATCCACACCCCTTCTGGAATCTCCGTCCTCATTGTGTATTCTTCCTGTTCCCAGAGCGAATGCCTCACCTTCCTCTGCAGAGAGCACTTCTACGATCCGACTGAACGGCCCCTCGCCCACACTGTTGAACACACCCACAGTGGCTTCGAAACGGGACAGTGGCGCGACGCTGTCATTCCTGTACACGTATCTGGACACGTCGGCCGAGGCCAGCACCGTCTTGATCCAGGTGCTGCTGCCGAGCGGGCGGAAAGCCACGAGATAGCCAAATTCCTCTCCGCTCTGCTGTTCCTCTGGAACCGGCTGAGGGAACAAGAATAGAAATAAACACCTATGATCAAAGCAACTGAGTGTATACTGAATTAGAGAGCTTGGTCCGCAACATTCACAATGTCTACAATAACTTTTGCCAACACAACCTTGGAGAAACATCCAAACCATTCAAACATTTGTAACAACTTGCCAAATTAAAACCACAAAAACTTTGTGTCATTTTTACTTTTCATTTGGATTTATGTGACCACAAAGTAGGCACAGAAATGCTACATGATCCTTGAATACCCAGAGAATGAGTTGTATCCACAAGGCTTAACTTATCAATGTCAACAACACAACAGATGTTACAATACAGCATACTCCCCTCAACAGTGTCTGATTTATTATTGCACATCTTCCTGCATGGTTCACCGGAAGTGAATCTTTGGAGCAGACCTTTCCACTGGAACAGATAAAACCACTCATGGTTTCATCTTTACTATTGTTGAGTTTTACTAACTCCGTTGCAGATATTGGATGGAGAACATAAGAGGAAAAGGAAATGTTGCGTAAACAGTTTTCACCAACTTTGAAAAGGAGAATAAATATAAATGTCTAATTACTTGAAGAATGACAGATGCTGAACTTCATTCAACTGTAAGTTGCTGTTGTCTTTATATATACTGCCGCAACCTTTAAGGGGTATAAATACTTTTTAAGGGTCTGAATGATCCACAAAATGTAAAGTCGTCACCAAAGCTCAGATTTACACGCTGTAACTGGCTCAGGCTCGCCATCCTCATTTAGATTTACGTGACACAGGGAGTCAGCAGGCAGCAAATCAGAAAAGGCTCTGCTTTTAATTAAAATGCAGTCGCACCCACAGCTGGTCCTCCGCAGGAACAGGAACTCTGCCAGAGTTCATCTCCCATCAAAGGGAGGACACTCTGCCACAGCGAACGCTCGGTCAAAAATCATCCACTCACCTCCCACGTAATGACAAGCTCTCCTCGAGCTCCCCCGCCGCCACTCACATTAACCGGTGCAACCTTGGGAGCTGAACAGGAAAAAAAGGAAACATAATCATCAACAGGGACAGGTGCTGGATTTTCCTTTAGAAGAACAGACAGATTAATTACAGAGCTGGGGAAAAAGTGGTTTGCTATTGTTAGCTGCATTTCCATCAACCATATAATTGTGCAAATTGGAATTACAAAAATAAATTCACTTAATGGAAAAACAGCTATTTTTGAAAATATAAGTTTTTTGATCAAAAGTTTTTGCTCTAGGATGAGGTGTTTTTTTTTTTTTTGCTGTATTGATATTGGTGTCCTTTGCAAAACTCCAAAGGGAACTTTTGTTTTTGCATCACACGAGTCACATGATCAACAACTGGATGTTACTACTGGCAGAAACCACAAAGAAGATGACAGGAAGTGGTAGGAGAATAATGGTGTGGCATGCTTTTAATGACTAACTTATTCACATGTGAATAGGTTAGTTATCTCTTATTTAAATGTAACACCGCAATGGCAAAATTATGTTTTGTTTCTACATTAGCAGGACAAAACAGTTTTGCGCACAACTATAATGAAAATGCAGCAATTGTTAATAGTTTCAAAGCAGCAAATCAATTTAAATATTAGACAAAGATAATATGAGTAAATACAGAATACAGGCTTCAGATGATGATTTTGTTTATTATGATAAAACAGCTTCCTGAACCAACCTGGTCCTTTGTGAAACTGTAAATGCCCATCTTGTTAAATCATGAATGAACTGGTTTTAATCTTTGTCTGATGCAACATTTGTTTGATGATCTGGAACATTTATGTGACCCAAACTGCAAAAACAGAGTTGAAAAGTCTAGATTTAGTTGGATGCTGAATATGTAGCTTCCAGCAGGAAACTTGTTCCTCTTTGATCCAACCAGGTGGATAAAATTCTCTTACATCAAACAGGAGTTCTTTGTGTTGCTTCCTCATGGTGGATGTCACAGTTCTGTCTGCCACTAAAACAATTAACACTACACGTTCCAGAATGCTTAGTTCTACATTCGTCTGGGCTGCTTACGGTAATTAAGAGGAATTTCATGTCGCCTCATTTTCATTTTCTGAGTGAAACAAAGAGCTGACATAAACAATAACATGAACAATAGATTAGCGCAAAGAACGCAATGAGATGCAAAGCTAAATCAAACAGGTAATTTTCCACATGGAGGCTGCTTAATTTTCTATGAAGAGACATAACAAGCCAACAGAGTACCTGCTGCTTTGGTTCGGATCTGTTTTGACGGCATGCTGGGTTCTCCAACACCAACACTGTTGATTGCGACCACCCTGAATTCATATTCCACCCAGGGGCTCAAATCTTTCACAGTTGCGTGCATCATCTGTCCAGGCACAGAATCAGGAACTAGAATGAAAGAATTAAGAATTTATAGGTGTTTCTTTTTAAATAAATATTTGAAACAGCTATATTAAAATAATAATAAAAAAAGAATACAGACTGAAAAGCTGACAGTTGTTCATAATGTAAAACTTTTCCATTTACAGAGTGTCACTGCATTTAACTAAACAGAATCAAAAGCCTGTTGTGGTCAATTTAATTAATATGACTGACAGAATGGAGTTAAACGTCTTCCAACACTTTGAGTTGTTCAGTGGAAGTACTTAAGATTAAATATATTTAAAGAATCTAATTATTTTTTCTGTCGTTAGTGGATGTAACTGTCATCTCAAGAACTCCAAAAATATTGTTATTTTAATTCTCCAATCTGTGGTGCAATGTTTAGATCATCTAGACCTTCAACGGGCAATTAGAAATGTCATTTAGATAAAGACATAAATCTTTTTAAGTGCCTCAACATAAAATGAGTTGATGAAGAAACTGTCCCAAGCACTCCAACCCAAAGCAAAGATGGTGGCAATGATGACAGTTTAACACACTTAGAGAAGTTGGGAGTTTTTGTTGTTTTTTTGTTTTGCTGCTACGATAAAAAAAACAAAAAAAACACACACACACATTACAGTTTTCTGGACTCCTAGTCTATAAGCCTTAAAGACCCACATCCTGACGTTAAACTGAAATTTTGCTATAATCTAAAGGCTACTCTTACTTTAAACCACATTCTGAAATGTAAACACATGGCTCGATGTTGCTCTCATGGAACTAGCTTGGCCACATTAATGTGTCAAGGTACAGCAGGTTTTTATTAATGGAAAAATATCTCCTGTTGGTAAGACTCACCATAAATACACAACCTAACAAATCCACCTAAAAACTATTCCTGATTCAAACTGAAGTTTGTTGGCCAGCTAAGTAGCTAGCATCCCAGCTACAATTCTATGTATATAACTTTAATGTGTTAAAGAGTTTAACACAAATACTTGTTGTTGTTTTTTTTGCACAAACAACATCTGCAAACAACAGCGATGGACGACTAAGCCATTGTTATGGACCTATTACTGGAATATTGTTGTGTTCAATTTGTGTTCAACTGAGTTTATCTTACCAGTGAAGCTATTCAAGCTAAAAATAGCATCTATCTCAATGCTAATTATGCATCTATACATGCATCAAGGAGTTCCTGAAGCACTTAATGTGTATAATATCATGTTGCACCTATCTGATGGTTGAAGAAGCTATATAACAGGTTAAAAACAAATATCTTTTTTCTTGAGCGTTTTTGTCTATTTATTCAAAAGTTCAGAAGCAAAAATAATTTTTGAATCGACAATGTTACTTTTGTCGACATATGCTTTTCAATTAAAATGCAATTAATAAATTACAGCTGATGCAATTAATTCAATTAATTGAGCCCCACCACTAATATTAATGTTTTTAATACTGAGCGATTTACCTGTCTTCACTGTCTGCCAGCCAATAGAGAAGGGGGTCCGAGCTTGAACCATGTACATGGTGATGGGACTGTGGTTGTCTGGTCCAGAGCTCCAGGACAGCTGCGCTGTAGCGTCAGTAATGGCCGTCACTAGCAGACCCTGAGGGGCACCAGGAGGTCCTGCAACGATCAGAAACACAGAAAAGCCAATGTGGAAAAAATAAATAATAATTTCAGGTTAGCTTTTGTGTTTTGCACTCTGGAACTCTGCCATTACTGTTAAGTGATTCATAACCTCGCTCTATTGAGAGAAGCAGTCTCATCAATGGCGAATATTAAAGTTCATCAGATTGTGACACGAACAACAGCAAAATACTGAACGCAGATGGCTGGAGAGAACAAGAGATGTTATTGTGTTTTATTTTATCACCAGGGATTGGAGGAGTGTGCTGGGCTGGTGAAACAGAGCAGAGCGGGATGTGTGCGTGGCTGGATGACTGACTGGCAGGTGTGGAGACGAGCGTGAGAGCGGGTGGCGAGCAATGATCCGCACTGGCTGGAAGAACGAGCTAGCGATGAAAGGTTGAAGAACCGGGTTTGATATACTGCGGGGCTGAGAGGGAGACGGATTGCTGGTGTGCAGGCTGATGAGCAGCCAGAGAGTGAGGAGAGTGAAAGATGTGCCACACCCACGACACACAAACAGACAGAGAGAGATAGACTGAGCAGCACTGGAGGCTCAGGGGAGAGCAGAGAGTCTGAGGCTCAAGGAATAAACTGGAGGCATGATGGTAAAAATGATACAACCTGCTATGGCTGGGCTATTTTAACTTACTTTGTAATCAAATAACATTCTTTAATTACTCCTTCAGTCAAAAATGAAGACTTTATTCTTATATCCTGTGAAAGGAAGAATGTTTCCAATGAAACCTTCAAAGACTTTAAAACACACAGAAAACAGAGCCTGCCTTTTATTGCTAAAAAAATCTTCGTCCCTTCTCCCAAACATGTAATAGTTCTTCAAATATATCCAATCCCAGTTACCTGCTAAGAGTATCAATCACAGTCATTCTGCAGTGGTCGGCACAATGAGAACTATCATTATTCAACTGTCTCATTTTTTCTGCTGTACTCTAAAAGATTTAGATTTCTTTTTAACCACAATGTATTTTAAAGCTTCCTTTAATCTGCAATATGTAATAAAAAAAAAAGTATATATATATATATATATATATATATATATATATATATATATATAAAAATGAGACAGTTGAATAATGATAGTTCTCATTGTGCCGACCACTGCAGAATGACTGTGATTGATGGAACATGATGCACAATGTATTTTAAAGCTTCCTTTAATCTGCAATATGTAATAAAAAAAAAAAGTATATATATATATATATATATATATATATATATATATATATATATATATATATATATATATATATATATACAGTATATACAGTACAGTCCAAAAGTTTGGACACACCTTTCTAATTCAATGGGTTTTCTTTATTTTCATGACTATTTATAAGGCAATAAATCCCACTTATTAACCTGACAGGGCAGGTTGACCTATGAAGTGAAAACCATTTCAGGTGACGACCTGTTGAAGCTCATCAAGAAAATGCAGAGTGTGTACAAAGCAGTAATCACAGCAAAAGGTTGCTACTTTGAAGAAACTAGAATATAAGGGCTATTTTCAGTTGTTTTACACTTTTTTGTTTAGTGCATATTTCCACATGTGTTATTTATAGTTTTGATGCCTTCAGTGTGAATCTACAATGTCAATAGTCATGAAAATAAAGGAAACTCATTGAATTAAAAGGTCTGTACTGTATATATTTTGTCCATATTTCTTGAACAGTAGCTACAGTGTGGAACGAGGCAGATAATGTGTGAAAAAACGGAGCTCCTCCACCTTCTCCCAGGGCAAACTAGAAACAACCAATCAGAACCAGCAGGAGGGTCTTAGCGCTGTAAATCTCCCTGTGTATGTGTTACTCATGACCTCACCCTTTCTAGCTTTAGATTCTAAGAGTGCATTCATATCGGCCCTGCTTAGCCCGCTTTATCCAACTCCAGTTTGTTTGCCTAGAAATTTCAGTTTGTTTGGAGAGTCATGAAGGCGTAACCAAACTGATATGGACCAAAAGAACTAACTACACTTTGCCTAAGAACCTTGGTCTCTGTTCAGTGGAAGTGAACTCTGGCATGGTTCAAATGCATCTGTGACCACAAGCACACCAGAGACCGCTTCAAGAGCAGGAAGCAGACTAAAGCTCAGGTCAATCTGGGTAAATGCAACCAAAACAAACGTGCTAGCCTAGCGCTAGCAGGAAAAATGGCTCGTGGTCTTTTGCTAAGTCCAAAGAGAAATCCTACAACCACTAAAATCTGGTGCCACTCCATTTTTGTTTATATTTTGCAAGGAAAGAAGTTGCACTAAGTGTCTTCAGTGGTTCTTGGTGCAGCGCCACCACAGGTGAGGAGGGGAACCGTTTTTAGAAGAGTTTGACATAGTAATCCACTTCTAGTTAGTCACATGTGAATTTAACTGAAAAGAAATTTGCTTCTTGAATTCATGAAACTCATGAATCAGTTTTCACAATTACATTATTTTTGTCAAAAAAAGTCAAAAGCAAAATTTTGTTGATTATGATGGATATGTAAATACAACAAAAATGGTAAAATATCAAAGGGGTGAATATTTTTTACAAGCACAAATTTATTCATAGTCAATAATTCAAAAGCAAGGCAGAGATAACAGAAATGACATGAGTATATACTTGCTACATGAAGTTAAAATTGAGTTATTTGTCTCATAGTTAGTTTGTACTTCTGTGATACTTTTAATTCACCATATCAGTCTGTTTTATCATCTTCCTCCCTAGATATTATTGAAGTTTATTAAAAGCAAATATTAAACAGCAATTAAAAAATTATTTGGTTCGAAAATGTGTTATAATTAACTTCACAAAAAGAAAATGAAAAGAATTCTGCTTATAAATCCCTGAGTACCTATTCTAGACTCGTGAAGTTGCGGATCATTTTCAAAAATCGCATTATTGTAGACTATTTGGAATGAAAAGGTGTTTTTATTTAATGACTTCGATATGAGATCAAACATACTGGGATTTGGACCACTGATATGTGTTTTTCCACTTAGACCTATAAATCCAAAAACTAATTTTAATCTTTCAACAGAATATGAGCACATGTTCAGCTGGAACCCCTGGCAGCACACAGTGCCTTGCAAAAGTATTCACACTCCTTAAACTTTTGCGGTTTGTATCTTATGCAGAAGACCAAAGGAACAGAGAGAATCATTGTAAAGTGGAAGGAACATGATGCATTCGTCATGACACACTATTTTATTTATGCAAATCAGGAAGGTGTAGACTGCATTGGTAATTAGAACCTTTCCTCTGCAACCCCTAAATAAAAACAGTTGCCTTCAGATGTTTGTAATCAGAGTTCAGATGTATGAAATTTAATATCAGAATCAGTCTTGAACTGGTGTGATGAGGTCTAACAGAGTTTTCACACCTTTAGACCCCGGTGTAATTGGGGACCAAAATTTCAACGTTTGCAACATTTTCAGATGCTCTGGTTCACTTTCACACTACACTGTGTCAAACCAACCAAACCCTTTGAAAACCTGTTCCCTTTCTTGACTGTGGGGGCAGTGCAACAAGAACCACTGAAGGAAACACCACAAAAACCTCTGAAGAAGACACTGACCTCAACTTTCTTCTTCATGAAATGTAAACAAAAATGGAGTGGCGTCAGAGTTTTGCAGTTGAACGATTTTGTCTTTGGTAAAATGCCAGCAGTCATTCCTCCTGCTAGTACTAGCATGTACAATTGTTTTGGTTGTATTTACCCAGAATTCACTGCACTTCCTGCTTTTGGAGCGGTCTCTGGTCTGCTTGCCGTTCACATATGCATTCGAACCACACCAGAGTTTACTTTAAGCGGACCAAGACTGAAGTTTTTAGCATCAAACCAGAGTTTGATTACATATTCACACCTCTCCAACTGAACCGGACTTTCTAGGCAAACAGACTGGAATTTGATAAAAGTGACTAAACAGGGCTGGTGAGAATGTACCAAAAGGAGCAGGGATGCATTCGTAGCCATTCCTTGATGTCTGTTATTTGTGACACTGCAGTAAACCGTATGTTTTTTTTGGGGGTTTTTTTTAGTGAGGGTAACATTTCTGAGGAATTACCCTCATTTGGCCGTTACAGGCAGCTGAATGACAAAGGGTGGTGGAAGGGCCAGTCTTCAATGGGAGTAACTGAACTGAAAATCCTGTCTATGGTTTCTCATTTAAAAATCTGTATGTCGCAGGAATGGAGAAACGCAAAGTAGTACACCACTCAGCACACTTTAATAGTTTTGTTTTGTTATTGTCTTTTTACAAAAATCCCATTATCGTCAACTAAAAAGTGTTAAATTATAGCCTTATAATCTGATCTGAGAGCTTTTAAGACACCTGTATCCTAATAGTAAAATGCACACACACATATACACGCCCACCCCCACCCGCATGCTAACATAGACTTCTCAGAACAGCAAAACCATGACAAATCACCAGAGAGAATGCTTTATAACGATAAGCATTGTCACAAAGGAGGAGCAGACGTACCTCTAACAATTAGATCTGCCGCTGCCGACACCGTGTCCACGTCAGTGTGTACCATACACACATACTTTCCAGAGTGCCTCAGCTGGATGTTCCTCACCATCAGGTCGCCTGCAAATCCCTGACGAGAAAGACAAAGAAGTATGAAAGCCTTAAGGTGAAGCAAAAAATAAAAGGAACAAAAACACACAAAAGAAATGAGGTTTGCTTAGAAAAAAGACAAAGAAAGAAAAGAGCTTTTGCAAATCCTCAGGAACACAAGAGGTTCTTTTCTTAGTCAATACTCCAGAAGAAAGCTTCAAAGACATGACCGTGTTGACCACTGGAAAAAAAAGAGAAACTGATTCAGATTTATGTGGAAATGAAAGCATTAAAGAAAGCAACGTTTGTTCTGAACAGCTTGTTTTCTTTGGGTCAGCTGCTGCCGTGTTAACGCTCACCCTGACAGCTCAGATGAATGAGCAGGACAAGATTTTTGTTTTCTTTGCACATTTTTGCTGTTCACTCAAAGACTAGCATTATAATTTCTTTCCCTTCAAAACACATGAAACATCTGTGGAAAATATGAGCATTGTAGCTGAATCTCATTGGACCTGGTGGGTTCAACAGAGCCACCCTAAACTTAGACTTAGAGTGAGACTTAGACTTAGACTGACTTTATTGTCATTTTGCATGCACAGGCTGTATACAGAACGAAATTTCGTTGCATACGGCTCAGGACAATGTTTTGAGGTTCCAATGTTGTGAGGTTACTCCAGAATAAAATCAAATACAGTATAAAATATGAATATAAATATGAATATAAAATATAAAGTGCAGGACTGACAGTAAAAAGGAAGTTACTTAGCTATGTACATGTGCAAGGTATGAAGTGGAGACCAGTTTTTGAGTGCAGTCCAGTTAAGAGTTCAGGAGTCTGATGGCAAGTGGGAAAAAGCTGTTTCAGAACCTGGTGGACCTGCACCGGATGCTGCGGAACCTCTTTCCAGAGGGCAGCATGGAGAACAGTCCATGGTGGGGGTGTGAGGGGTCACTGACGATGTTTCAGCATCGGGACACGCAGCGCTGGGATGAAATGTCCTGAATGGAGGGAAGGGAGGCCCCGATGATCCTCTCTGCTGTCTAAACCTTTAAATGAGGAAAATTTACTCAGCAGGAAGTCGAATGGTTCGCTTTTTATAAACTCACATGGTGAGATCAACTTCAGGATTGGAATAATGTTTGAGAAAGGACAGGAGCTGCTGCTGCATTTTTAGAATTTGACTTCAGTTCAAGCTTACAGATACATGTTCCCTGGTGTTAGTTCTGTTTAAAGTGGACATGTCATGTTTTTGAATCCTCCCTTTTCCCATTTAAATCATTCAGTTGTGGTCTACATAAAGTGGAACTGCAATGTTTTGGTCTGAATTCCTTGTTGTTGTTGCTCCGCAGGCCCCACTTACAGTATATCCCTGTTCTGATGTACAGCTAGTTTTGGTGGTGTCTCTTTAAATGCAAATGAGGCACTTAACACCCCACCCCTAACTCGAGGTCATAGAGTGATTCTCTCCACTGAATTCCACTAGGCCATTTTATAGTTTGGCAATAGAGATATGATCATCTAATGACGCAGAAACATGACTGAATGTATTTGGATCACGTGTTCCCCAAGACAAAAATGACAAAACCAATGCTGAACTATTTATGCAATAATGCAAATATATACTCAAGGAGCTAAATGCTAGCACATAGTGCTAACATATGCAGAAGCCATGATGATACCACTATCAAGACAAAGGCCAGGGCGTTATAAAGTTCAGTTAAGTCTAAGGTAGTTTTTTGCTATCTTAGTGTTATTTACAGCTTACAGTGTTTTGCTGTGTCTGTCGTTTTCATAGACAGAAGGAACACAGCGCTCAATCAGACCAAATCTTTCACAAAGTTCCTCTTTATACTGGTGGAGAACTTCTTCAAAGTGCCTGGTTAAATTGAACTTTTCTTGGAAATGTACCCACATCAGTGCAGAAAGCCCTCTTTATTTGCACTGACCAGCTTCCATGTCTCAGCTGACATCACATTATAATGTTATTCCCTCACCAAAAACATATCTGGAGTGTTGCTTTGATTCTTTCATGCATGTTTTAGAAATCCTGGAATCCATTCAGCTCTGCAAAACACCTGGTTGGTTCACTTTCAACCACCTGGCTGCCTCACAGAGCAACCCTCCTCCACCTCTCAGCTCCTTCAGACTAGCCAGAAGCAATTAGCAAACATGTGGTGAAACTGTTATTCTGCTGAGCTCATTATAGGAACTACTACTCAGAGCAATTTAACTCGATTCAAATTCAAAAATACGATATTAATCCCAAAGGGAAATTAAATGTTGTTGTAAGTTATTAAATTAGATTCTTCAATGAGTTATTGAAGATGGTGATGACTGTTGGCAGGAAAGATCTCCTGCAGAGATGTATTGTACTGCACTGAATCCGAGGAAGCCTCTGACTGAAGATGCTCTGTCTTCTCAAGACAGTCTTGTGAAGAGGATGGTCAGAGTTGTCCATAATTTTCTTAATCATATGAAGAATCCTTCTTTGCATGATCATCTCCAGAGGCTCCACAGTCGTATAAAGAACTGATCCAGTCTTCTTTATCAGGCTGTTGAACCTTTTTATGTTCCTGCTTCTGGTGCTGCTGCCCAGCAGATGACAGCAGAAGAGACGACGCTCTCAACAACAGACTTAGAAGATCTGCAGCATCTTGGTGCAAACCTTGAAGGATCTTGGCTTCCTCAAGAAGTCCAGTCTGCTCTGTCCCTTCTTATGGACGCTTCACTGCTGCGTCTCCAGTCTGTTGTCCAAATGAACACAGCGGTATTTATATTACTCAACCACCTCCATTTCTTCTCCCATTATTGAAGTGGGAAGGTAAAAACGTCATTAAAGTGTTACCAGAGGAGCCATGGTGTGATGACTTCCTGAAGGTGGCTTTTCAGAAACAGCAGGAGTTTTTAAACAAACACAGGTCCAATTTCAAGGTATTCAATTATGATGTCAAACTTCTTTTAAGTCAGATTTGATTTATATAGCATTTATATAACAACTGAAGGTAATAGTTACTTGATTTTGCTATAAAATTATATTATGTGACCGTAAAGGTTATTGGTTATGCTGGATCTTATTTAGTGGTATTAAATTAATAGGGACTAAATACAAATACACACCACATCATTCGGATTTTTATTCATTACAAAACACCATGTATCATTTCCTTCCATGTTAGAATAATGCACTAGTCTATGTTGGGCTAGTACAAAATATCTCAATAAAATACATAGAAGTTTCTGCTTGTACTGTGAGGAAATGAGATTAGTTTGATATGGAGACATGCAGCAGGTGAATTAAACGTGTGCGCCTGGAAGCCTGGCTCAGAATAAAACACTGAAAGCTGTTCACACGCGTTCCTCCCTGCACCATTTAAGTTCCATAATTAGAAAAACAATATTCACCTTCTGTTCTACAATAAAGGTAAGCTCAAACCAACAGCAGGGCATCTTTGATCAGGTAAAGTCTCTTAAATCTGGGAAGCTTTATCATGACCTGAAGGTGTGTGAAAAAGAAAACAGCATCTGTTTCTATTTTCTGACAGACATCCAAGAGCCTTTGGAAGTTGCCAGCAGCTTTTATTGCTTTTTGTTCAACTAAAAATGAAGAAAGATCATATTTATGTTAATACAGTTTTAATGCCGGTTCCAGGAAAAAAATTCTATTGACCAGGTTTCAGAGACATTCATGTTATTTCCAATATTTATGCTGATATGCTCCCAGAGTTCTTCGATTTTGCCTCACTTTGATTCATAGCAGTATTTTATTTTATTCATTAAAGTTGACAGGGAGACTGAAATCTGGACTTTGGGTGAGTCGTTGCAACACCTCCGTTCTTAAAATAGCTATGGTGGCTCAACTTAAACTTGCATGATAATAAACCAGAACTTCTGGATTACAATGAGAATTCTCGTTTTCTTCCAAAAAAAGTCACATTTTCAAATATATAAATAAATAAATAAATAAAATTTTATAAAGCAAGAATTCTCTGCATTAGACAATCTCTGCTTTGTTCTAATCCATAGGTTTTGTGGTTTATTTTGATGCAGTTTTGGAATTTTAAGTTCAGCCTCCATAGCCATTTTTTCCATCAAAAGTTATGACTGAAAAAAATATAAATTAATTGAATAAAAAACCTGAGCTGGTGTAGTTTTGAAGGAACCATCGGCTTTGCATCTCTTTAGCTATGTTTTGGATTTTCTTCCTCTGAATTTCACTGTTGCTATTGTCAACACTAACACTGCGTAGAGGTGAGGCGTTGGTATTTCAGTGTTGTGGTTGGTTTTATTTGCTAGCAGGAACTCTTCTACGCTGTGGGTCTTTCCAGTCTCACCTGCTGACTGATTAAATAATGTTCTGCAGACGCTCCTGAGAACACTGTTTCAAGTCAATGCTGCTAAAGTTCATAGTCAAGTTAGCGTCAAAGCTAACATCCAGCATTTCTTTCTTTGTCATTTTTATTCCGAGTCCAGGTGTTTTACTTGAGTAGGAGCAGATGTCCAGGACACACACACAACACACACACAGATTCTCCTTCGCTTCTGTTTGTTCAAAAGACAAATGATGACAGTTAGGGGGAATAAAAACGTTCTGAGGATATTTTCCAGTCACACTGATGTAAAATTCCATCTACCTGGAGTCCATGTGGAGTTGAGACAGCGATTGGAACAATTAAAACAGTACGTGGCTTTTGTGTTGTGGACTGCAGCTGCTCACTGGTGTAAATATCAGTGTTGAACATGAGCGAGTTGTTTATGTGTTTGTCTGTGGCGTGAAGTGGTGTGTCAACAAGACGGCTCTGTCGATTCTGATAAGGTAACAAGCACAAACCTTTATGAGCCTTAATATCTGAGTTTACCTTTTATTTTTTTATAGTGATAACAGGAAAGATGACAACTATTGTCTAAAGTAGAAAAAAAAATAATTTCCAACAGAGGAAACTGCTGTGTGACAAGAGAACACCACAAGGCAGCAGCTCTGTCCGTGTAGCTACAGGTGTCAAGCTTTAAGTCTGTTTATCCACATTCTACTTGAAAAGCCGTGCTGTCTCAGACAATACAGGTTAAACTGACTTTATTTCAGATTGGAACCAGTGCCACTCATTCGTTTTTATACACTCATAATGACAATAAATGTAATTATTTTCGATACGTTAAATGATTGTTTTTGCAGGTTCCCACAAATAAGTAAATATGTTTCAATTAAAATGTTTTTTTTTTCCTGACTCAACTTTTGACCAACATTGTAAAATATGAAACACTCAAGCTCATTATGAATGTATGACAGATAATCATATAGGGCAGACTTAAAATTTAGAACCAGGAAAAACAAGATGAACTGGAAGAGAAAAATGAGGTGTAGTGGAAGCTGCACTTGCACTACAAATACGCACAAATCCTCGTCTATGCTCTGCTAATGTAAATAGAAAAAAAAACACAATTATTGAATTGCCATCTTTCCAATAACTAAGAAATGAAATTACAATCCCACATGAATGCGCTTGTTTAGGCAATAAGTCATTCAAAATTATGGCAGCGAGGGATATAAAGAGTTACATGTGAAAAAAAATTAGAGCTCAGTCAAGTTAGTAGTGCTCATCATCTCTCAGCCAATCAGAGGACACGTCTGCGTTTTGGAGCAACAAGCTCCGCCTACTTGGAAGCGGCTATGTACGGTCTACGGGAAATTGTAGACATCGATTTTACAGAAGAGTTATAGATTTAACATGTTGGAATGACAGCTTTTTATGAACTGTGATGATGTGACAGCTGCAACAAAACAAACCATCATTCTCCTGCTACTTCTCATTGTTGTGTTTGCCGATTTCTCCAGTAGTAACATCTGGCTGTTGATCATGTGACTCATGTCACATGACTAAAGAAGTTTTTCAGTTTTGCGAAATGAATCAATTTTGATACGGCTGAAAGACCACCTCATCCCAGTGGAAAAACTTTTTATTGAAAAACATTGTTTCGAAATGGATGTGTTTCTATTGAGCAAATGTATTGTTGTGATCGCCTATTGCACAGTCCTATGGTTGATGGAAACACAGCTAGTGTTTTCTTGTATTCCCTCTATTCTTCTTCTTTTCCTCTGTTCTTATATCATTCTCTCAACTTTTCATCCCACACTCGTCCTTCTTCTCTCCTCTCTTTGTTTTCTTTTTTCCCCGTCTTTACTCTCTGTGACCATTACATTTTAAATAAACCCAAACCAACTTCTAGTAAAATCTCTTTAAAAGTAGATATATTACTATATACACACACCCACACATATGTATATAAAAACGTCTGATTTAGTCCTCCAGACACTTCCTATCAGAGTAGTGTGGACGCTTTTCCACTACATGCAGGTTTTACTCGCAGTGCTTCACCAAGTCTGAGTAATTCCCAAAATAACACTAAAACTCCCAGATGGTTGAAAGCGTATATATGTCATCAGTGTAAGGACTAAAGTAAGAAATGTGGAGGTGAGAATTTGAAAACATGTCTCTCTCTGAATGGAATGGGCAATGTGAGATCCATAAGCAAAACAACAATGTGGGAGAGTGGAGTGCTGAACAGGAACATGGGGAACGTAAGAAGCAGGTTTATATCTCTGCTGTGTGATGTTCCAAACTCCAGCAGGTTTGCTCTCAGCTTTTCACTTCATCAGAGAGCGCAGCTGACAGGCAGGTCTATGGAGCTCTTCTTTACCTTTAAATCTACTGGACACTTCAGTCCATAGACCACAATAAGTCCAATTTTGATTTTTTAAGCTCTTTTTTTACATTTTATGTTTCATTAGGTCATGCTTTAATTATGTAAAGCAAAACACGTTTTGTTCTCTTTTGGGGATCCATTTAGATTTATCCAGTTAACTGCCTGATAATCCAAGTGTGATGTAAAAACAACATCACATTATGAGATACCTGCTGTTGCACAAGTTACACAACTGTTTGTTGCTAGGTAACCAAAGAGTGAGTGAGTTGATGCTACCACCCTTGCTTAGGTTGGCCTGTCACCATAACAAAATTTACTGGATGATAAATTGTCCCAGACGTTATTGTGATAAACAATAACATTATTGTTGTTGTTTTGAGACCATCTTCAAGAAAATATATTGGTAATGGCATAATAATGGAAGAACATGTTCTCAGAGATCAATCAACTTTAAATTCTAATGAACATCTAACACTGGAACTGGTAGACATTTTAAATATCCAAAATAAATAAATAAACAAAACAAGAAATGAAATTAATTATGGAGTGCCTGTAAAGAAAATTATACTTCCAAAAAGTTGAGACCACAGAATCAGATTTAAGACTTTTATCATTCAGTTTTTGGTAGAAAAAGAGAAGAAAGAAAAACAATAAATCATGTAAATAAAATTATTGAGCTCATTTTAATTTATTATGTTATTAATTAATTAATTGATTTATTGATTATTGTGACAGGCTAATTGAGCAGCTAAAGCCTTTCCTCTGCTTACATCTCCCAGAATGCTATGTGGTTCTGGATCAGAGTTCAATGAATATTCTATATATTTGTTATTGAATATTCTGTCAGATGCCCATCTAATCTATTGATATTGATCATGTGTCTTTGGCGATATAATAATGTTAGTCCTAGTTTTAGTCAGTTCTTCTCTGCTTTACTGGTCGGGTCAGTATCACTCGATGCTAACCCTCAGATATCGGTACTGGAAGTGATCTGTATGAAAACGTAAACATGAGTGTGAGCTCAGTTTGAAACAAACACCAGAAAGTTGTGAAGATGAATTTCTAAACGCGACATGTTAATCAGGATGGTGAACGTACCCCACCAATCATCTCAAAGTGCTCCTGCCGGCTGTAGTCGATGGCCTTGCCGTTGAAGAACCACTTGAAGACGGGACTGAGGGACGAGTCGCTGGACACCTGGCAGGGCAGGACCAGGCTCTGTCCCACGCTGGCGTCCGAGCTTAGAGGCGGTACCACGATCCTGGTGGGCTCTGTGGCAGAGCGGCAGATAAAGAAAGATCATTTGTTACTGTGCGTGTGCTAGTGGAAAGTATCCCTATAAAATCTGGCCGAGTGAACAAGGTAATAAAGCTTAATTTGGCCCGAATAGAGAGACAGATTGTGGTCCATCAGTGTAATTAAGTGACCTTAAATAACTTCACTTAGGAAGCAAATGCCTCCTATAATTCGGCATGAATAATTAAGCACACAGCTATTACAACGTCAACTAGAAAAAAAATGAGAAGACTCCCATTTTATAATCATTCTATTTAAAAAAAACTCTAACAATGCGACAGGAGCTCTTTTTGAATGAGTAAAAATATTCTCCGATCACAGCAGCAGCGGAGGTTTGTCCCACTCCGCTACATGAGCAATAACTCAGAGCTGACAAACCCGTGGATGACTTATACGTCTGTCACAAGCGGGCGGGAACATAAAGCGCCTTTATATTTCATTATCAGAGTCATGCTTGAGGTGCTTCCTCCCCCCACTAACATAATTTAAACTCACGGCTTAAAGAAAAAGAGGAACAAGAGAAAAGAGCATGGAAATACCTTTCACTACCAGAGCCCCTGTGCTGCTGGATGCTCCAAAATGGTTTCTGGCCACACATGTGTAGCTGCCCTCGTCCGCCTTGGAGATGTTGGCGATGCGCAGCGTGCCGTCCTCCAGGATCATCTGTCTGAAGACAGCAGGAAGACATGAAAAATACACAATTATTTATTCTCTTCATTAAGGTGAACACATATCGGGGTTATAATAGATTTGGCTTTTGCATTATAGTTTAGCTTTTTGTTATCAGGTGAACTAATCAATGGTTCTAAAATGATTTTATTCCATATTTCCCTAGACTTTTGAACCCAGTTATTTTGTATTATATTGCAGAAATCTGTCATTTTGCTTCAGTTATCTTAGTCCTGGATTCTTTAAAACCTTAGAAATGGCTTTGAAAGTCGTTCCAGATATGCAGATGATACAAACTTTGGTTTTCATCTGTTTTTGAATTTCTTTAGATTGAAGTATGATAGTTTCTTTTTAGTTTTTTTTTAGAGCTTTCAGTCTACTTCATGTTGCCAGTCAAGTTCTAGTTAAGTGAGTTCAGGTCAGGCTGTGGCTGGGGAAATTACTCCAAAACTTATGATTATTGACAATCATTTCCAGAGTTACCAATGGGAGAAATGATGACTTCTAATAAGACCAGCTTGGTTTTGGATGGGCTTGTTCCCCTGGTCAGTGAACTCATCATTTAAAAAATTGCTTTTTGAATTTTCTCAGGTCACCTCTATCTGATCTGGAGTATTTAAGTGTCACAAAAAAGAAGAAATTTGTTAGGGGGCAAAGTTTTCTCTGTCACTGCAACTGATTTGTATGACATGAAAAGAATTACAAGAAAGAATCAAAACATTTTGAACTACAATGGCCATTTTAGTTCTAAGTCAGAAAACATGTAAAACATTATGCATAAGTAAGGCACTGTCAATTCACATGATCAGACAGAAATATGACAAACATTCGACTCAGGAATCAAACGATTTCATAGCAGCTCACAGGAATAAATATGTATTCACTTGGGCCGAGCTTAAACCCAAAGAGCATGTCTGACACGCTGTGCTTTGTGCTGATTTATTGACAAAAATATCAAACTGTGAGTGATGGAGGCGCGCTGAGAACATGACCTGAGGGGCAATGAGGTGCAGAACAAAGAGCGACGTGCAAAACTGTCTGCGCTGGAGACCGATTCCGTTCCAGCCTCTGCAAACGCACAGGCTATTTAATAGTCGGGTAATTTTTCTCCCCCTTTTTTTCTCCAAGATGAAAGCATGACAAATATGATAAATACACCATCTGAGAGGTCACGTGTTCAGGCAGGACGTCTGTGGGAATATGGCTGCATCGATCCGATGGAGAGCCCAAAGCAAGACAGACATAAAAACAATGGTAATAGACTTCACTTTTCATCTGACTCATAAAATAGATTACATGATGTTCAAATATAAAGGAGTTTATTATGTAACCAGACAAATCAAACAAAAGCTCGGATCAGACTGATTATTTTTCCATCTTTTCATCTTTGCCTATCTATTTTTTCTACAATGTTTTTGCTTTTGCCTGCAATAAGACAATTGATTGCAACCAAAGAGCTGCTCAGATCAGAGAAATGAGCCATTCTTTCAACTCAAAACAGGATTAATCATCATTAACTCAATGAAAGTCCCTAATCAGGTTTACGTCTCTTATTCATATTAGATGTTTAAATAAAAGAGTTTTTACTACTTAATGACCAAACAATCTAGATTACACTTTCTGTCCGTAAGGAAAACCAATTGATGAATCTGATCTTGCTGTAATCTGAACACTGAGGTATATGCTTCGGATGTTTGATTAGGGACCAAAAGTGCAACTTTTGTTCCATTTCCGGCTGCTGTGGTTCTCTCTCTCTCTACTGAGTCAAACCAACCAAACACTTTGGAAAACATGTTCCCCTCCTCTCCTATGGGGGCGCTGTACCAAGAACCACTTAGGAAAACAACATAAAAACCTCAGATTTTAGAGGTTGTAGAATTTCTCCTTTGTTTTTGGCCAACAACCACAAGCTATTTCTCCAGCTAGCGCTAGCACTCACTTTTGTTTTGGTTCTACTTACCCAGAATGCCCTGCACTATAGTCCATATTGTTGTGAACCTTCTGGACTTTAGTATTCAGATCTTATCATACACAGGTCCCTTAGTAATGAAACTAGGTAATGCTTAAAACTGTGAAATGATAAATAAGTTCTGCTTCCTCTGCACTTGCCCACATACAAATGATGCATCAGGTATGTATTTAGGGCAGAATCTGGTCATACTGTAACATTACATCCCACTAATGAGGAGACTATGGACCATCCTGCATTCACATAAATGAGATGAATTGATAATAATGATAATATTTTTAGAAACATGATAATTAAGAAACCCCTTTTATGTTAACCAACAAATTAAGATTTTTCAAACCCAAAACTGTTTCAAACAATTTAAAATCAGTGTAGAATCATCCAACCTGGCTTTGATCTCATAGTGACTTAGATTTTGTTCTAGAAATAGAACAGGTTCAAACCCTATGAAAGCTAAGTTCACATTAGTCTTGTTAACAGCTAACAGCTATCCATGCAAAAGCTAATCCTGCCACTCTGTCATCATTTCTTTGTCCTAAATACTGTAGTTTAACACTCAGGAACTACTTCCTTTGTTACATCAAAATAAGAGCCTCTTTGTTGTCATCCAGATTGCCTGGGAAATGAGGGGATTTTGACAGAGTCAGCCACAAACCAAACCTTCCAGTGAAAATGTAGTAATTATACATCATTTGTACAATTTGTACACTATATATACTGTATATATACACTATAGTGTATATATATATATATATATATATATATATATATATATATATATATATATATATATATATAAATATATAAAGCGTACATGGAACGACATAACCAAGTTGCAGGCATAGTGTACAGAAACATCTGTGCAGAATATGGACTGAAAACCCCGAGATCAAAGTGGGAAACACCCCCAAAAGTGGCGGAGAACGCCAGAGCTAAGATTCTGTGGGACTTCCAGATCCAGACAGACAAAATGGTAATGGCGAACCAACCAGACATTGTCATAGTGGATAAACAACAGAGGAAAGCCGTTGTGGTAGATGTAGCAATACCAAGCGACTGCAACATCAGGAAAAAGGAGCACGAGAAACTAGAGAAATACCAGGGCCTCAGGGAGGAACTGGAGAGGGCCTGGAAGGTGAAGACCACAGTGGTGCCTGTGGTCATCGGGGCCCTCGGGGCAGTCACCCCCAAACTGGACCAATGGCTAAAACAGATCCCAGGAACAACATCAGACATCTCAGTCCAGAAATGTGCAGTCCTTGGCACAGCCAAGATACTGCGCAGAACCCTCAAGCTCCCAGGCCTCTGGTAGAGGACCCGAGCTCAGAGGATAAGAACCACCCGCGGTGGGTGAGAAGGGAATTAGATTTATATATATATATATATATATATATATATATATATATATATATATATATATATATATATATATATATAGACTACAGGTACAAATATTGCAGTTTGATACTTTTCTACTTTCAATCAAGTGCTTTGACCTCTAAATCAATCAGATGGGTGAATGAACCATTACAGCAGTCTTTTTATCCTAAAGTCCTGCATTAAAACAATTCAACATCACTTGGAAACATTATTCTGAATATCAGTTATTGTTCCTACAGCGTTGCGGAGTGCCTCGTCATACCTCAACCATACCATACCAAATTTCTTTACTGAAAATAAACAATGTAAAAGTTTTCTCCATCTCTTTCAATATTTTCACACTGCAAAAAACCCCAAAAACAAACAAACAAAAAAAGTATTTTTGGTTTAGTTTCTAGTGCAAACATCTAGTGCAAAACATTGAACCTGAAATAAGACAAAAATAATTGATATGCAACTTCCAGCAAGATATATCAAATTAATCATTCCTTAAAATTGCCAAAACTATTACTAGTTCCACTGACAGATTATTTCACTTGAAACAACACATTTTTTCCCAGTGGAGCGAATACTTTTTCATCAATATTAATAAACTATTGACTTAAAATAAGTTGCTTAATCTTGGTGAAAAGTTACATGCAAGTTGATTTTGTCTTCTTTCAAGAGTGTTAAAATATTTGCCCTATGTACTAGACCAAAATACTTGGTAAGCCTTTGTGTTCTTGCAGTGCATCTACAGTGCTAGTAGCAGACAAGTTTTAGTGCAAAACCAGGTGTAAATATCTTGCTTTTTTTTTTGACTTGTTCTGCGGCCTTGCTTCTGCGTCCATTACATGCAACCTGTTTTGTGATTCTGGTGTAAAACTGTTGCAAAAACAAAAACTGGTGCTTAACTTGTAAAATTCTGTCCTGAGTGTTAAATTGAAGCAGGTACAATCTTGGTAAGAAACACAAAAAACAAATGACTGCTTCTCAGAGTCAGGCTCTACTTCAGGCTATAGTGTCTAAACTAGGAAGATTTATCAATAAGCTATAGGAACTAGCGCTCTGTTCCAGGGAACCTTAGGAGAAATAACTTCAGAATCAGACAAGGGCTGCTTTGGTCACATTCTGGGTAAAAAAAAGAATTGGGCAGTTTGCTAGGGATTTGATTTTTGAGGACTCCTAATGGCCGCAAGGTGAAAGAAAATCACTTTTCAAATACGTTTGTAAGAGCTATGACTGGTTTTCATCAGTCTGCTTAAATTACTTTTTTTTTTTAGCATGAATTCTTCAGAAGCTGCTTTAGCCAATATTGAGCTGCAAGAAAGAAGGCTCTAATGGGCCTAGTGGTGTAACAACTATCTCACTTTAATATCATTCCTAACATTGCGGTTGTATGCTGGGATTCTGTAAATAAAACGCTCCAGTTTGGAACCAGGAGTCCTTCCCATTGGCCCTTGTTTTCTTTAATTTTCTATGGCCTTTGGCTATTGATGGACAGGTCTTCTTGGAGTTTCAATACCTTTCTTAGTAATATTTCTAAATACCACAACTCTCACTCTGTCAATTTTATGCTGATTAGTGGGATAATGTGAAGTCTAGAATACAGTAATAACCAAAGGTTTTGTCAGTGAAACCAATTTTTGTTTTCATACAGTTTTTTTTCATGAGTATTCAGATTGTTTTAGATTAATGAGTTGGATCAGTCCTGCTCAAGGAGGATATTAAAGAATCATCCAAGACCATCATCATCCCACAACCTCTGCAAAATGATTTGTGTCGTTGTCCAGCATGAATAAATAAAACTGTGGACCCATAGTCAGGAAACTCGTTGACCCAATATGTGGTCAGTTTCTGTGTCTGACTCGAATGAGACAAGAATGGCTCACCATCAATGAGAATTTGGCCCCACAGATCATTTTCATCAATCCAAAGCAAAACACAAAGGCCAAAACTGTAAAAGTTTACTTTAAATAAATGGGCAAATCTCAGAAAATGTTCGTTAGTATACCACAGAACAGAACTTCTCAAACTTTTTCAGACTCAGCCCTGCTTTTATAGGGACATGTATTTTCCAGCCACATAAAGCTGTGTTATAAAAATGCTGTATTTATCAAATACGACTTAAAATAAATTACGTAATTATGTAAGAAAATATACAACTTTGTAGTTTATGCTTTGAAATAGGGCCTCTTTCACTATAAAAACTCCTGCTCTTTCTGAAACTCCGCCTCTCACACAATAGTTCTAAGTGACAGTGTTTGTCAGTGTTTGTCTTTTGTTTTTCTCTCCAGTTCATAAATTTTTTGAAGCATTATTGTTCAGATTTTTGAGGACAACTTGATAACATTTTCTTCTACTCATGAAGATTTTTACTGAAGGCAAAAGGTGATTTTAAATTTGCATATTTGAAGGTGAAAATGGTTATGGGAAAATTTCGTACTGATTTGTTTTTCAAGCTTCTCACTTGCCTCATGATTAGCACTGATTTCTGCTGATTCCATGGCTCTTCATATTGCTCAGTGAATTATCAATCGACGGCAAGGAAAAAGGCAGTCTTTGTTCCTTTGCTAAATCAAACAGTTTGACTTTGATGAATTCTGTGGCATCTTTCTTTGTTGCACGATCAAAATATTTAATGGCCCTAATGAAAAAGCCCAACTCCGACACGCTGATCCATTCATGAAACCAAAAGTTAATATTAGTAGAAAAATCAGGACAATTGTATGCAATTGTTTTTGCACATGGTGTTTGCTTTCGTCTAACTATTCATCATATACCAGTTTTTTTCTGCCAAGTCGCATAATCAAACTCTGATGCAGAACATTAAAGCAAGGAAGTTGTGCTCATGACTTCTTTGGAGTTTTTTGTATAATTTATTTTCAGCGGTTCTTGGTGCAGCGCCACCACAGGAGAGGAGGGGAACAGATTTTTCAAAAGGTTTGGTTATTTCACACAGTGCAGTGCAGTGTGAAAGTGAACCTCACCAACTGAAAATGTAACAAATTATACAACTTTGGTCCCAGACTACCGGGTGTGAAAACACCTTCAAACCAACACTCACTGCAAGCCAAGGTAGAGGAAAACATCCATAAGTCTTTTCTCCCCCTTTTTGATATTCATAGACTGCCCTTGTGGAGAGATCTATATAAAAATGGGTCTAAATGATGAAACATGTCAGTGCTCATTGCTGATGTTAACCTACCTCTTGCCGGTCCTCAGGAGCTCGCCCCCTCTCCACCAGGAGATGGTGGCCCTGGGGGAAGCGTTGGGCCGGCACTCTAACACCACCTCTCCTCCTCTATGGATCACCGTGGATTTTTTCACGGGCCGCTGGGTAAAGTCCGGCGGCGAAGCTGAGGAAGAGACCCACATTGAAGCCATTTGTTTCGGTTTGTAGAGGGACAACGACCGGCCGTCAGCCAAAATGTCAAGTGTGTCACTGGCAATTATAGACATTTCATTTTACCACCAGATTGGCTGCTTGTTTGAATTGATTATATATATTTTTGGAAGCAAAGGTCAGGCCTCTGTGAAGAGCTTATTTATTCTTTTTTTGTCGTCGTTCTATTGTCAATCCTGGTTGGTCACAGTGAATGAAACCTACCTACAACCTTGAGCTCAGCGCTGGCATACAGTGATCCATATTCATTCTCTGCCACACACTGATACATCCCTGAGTCTGACAAACGGATCGTGGATATGGTCAGTCTGCCAGCTTCAACGTGAACTCTCTCCTGAAAAAAACACATCAGGAGTTGCAGCTGTGACACATTTTTTTCAGCAAGAAAAACTGAATCTTTTATAAGAAGATGCTATTACTTTCTGCTTTGTGTCTTACCTTTGTTGTTAGTGGTTGACCATTCTTTAACCATCGATATCTAGGTTTAGGTTTACCAATGGCTTTACATTCCCACTGCAGGTTGGCATCAATGGCCATATGTGCATCTTTCAGTATCTGGGTCCACTGAAGATGTTCAACATCTGAGGAGAAAACAGGTGATGAGACGAGACCTGTCACAATAACAAATTTTGCTAACAATAAATTGTCCTATTAGATATTGTGATAAACAATAATGTTGTTTTGAAAATAACGTATTGATGGTGGTTGAGAGAGAGCAAAGCAGGATGAATCACAGAAATTACTTTACTGTAGCAGACAGAAAACAAAACGTTGCAAATAATTAATATGCCGTTATTAATACTGGAACAATTATAAGAAAAGCATGAGAAATTTTCAGTCTGTTACATTTGTTCTCCTTCAAAAATGGTTAATTTGTTTAAAATATAAAATGTAATATAAAGACGGCACACAATAAAAAACATTTGTGTAAATATACCAGCTTAGCCAAACAGGCTAATTTTTAGCCACAGTCGCTGGAGTGTAGAGCATAAGTCCAGCAAGAATTAAGAGACAGTGATTACAGTAATTAAAATACAATAAGCATATACTGTAATAAAAAACAAATATGAGTTTCAGAGCAAATGTTCACACACACTTTATGATCGACTCAATCATAATCTTGACTCAATGACTGTTGATCTAAAATAACTCTTTAAAGTCATGTAGAAAAAATTCTGCTCCTACTAATGAATCTTTCTCTGGAAAACAAAAGCTGTGATGATTATATGGGTCAGTTTCCTCTGTATAGTCTGACTTTTAAAAAAATGTTTTTATAGATTTGCATAAAAACATTGCATCAAACAAGTACAGCATGTGAGCAAGTTGTTGTTGCGCAACACCCCCCCCCCCCCTCCTTTCTGTCTCTACTCTCTCACTCTCGTACTTCCTCTTCTGAGAGGGGAGATGTGCTACCAGCTCTCCGTCTAACGGGTCCGTTGAGTTTCCTAAATCTGCTGGGATTTACCCTGTCCAGAACTGAAGTAAACTCTGTTTAAGCTGGTTTCGAGAAACGATTCGCCTGGATTCTGACGGCCTACATCCAGGTGTCCCACCCTTCTTCCCCCTGTGAATTAGCCAGACTGAGCAGCCTACAGCCAACTAGTTTCACAGAGCACACCTGTTAACGGTCGCTCGTTCTCTATTTTGCAACTTGCATTTGTTATTGAACCAGGTAGGTTTTAGTGACTCGGTCGAGTCCCAAGGATGTTGTTTTACATATGGGCTACCAGCAACCTAAAAACATTTTCCACTTTTTCCTCTCCAGAATCAAACATCACAGCTATTTTACAACCATCAAAGAACTTTAAGGTGACTCATTAACTGAATGTCCACAACATCTTTTAGATTTTCTTTATGCTAAATATTTTATTAGTAAGGCATTTTTGCAAGGGTCAGTACAGCTTAATTCAGTAGCAGAAATAATCAAATAAGTAAAATCAATCATCTAGTCTATCTTTCCCTACTGCTGATACTGAGAACTAAAAAAGGGACCTTAGAGCGAGACGGACGGAGTTTGGCGCCTCGAACCCCAGACCTGGCACGACGACGAAGAAGGTGTGGCAGCAGGAGGAAGATGTTGATCGGCGAAGGCCAGGATCTCCGCAGGTCTGATGAGCCTCCTCTCCGCATGGATGCTGAGGTCACACAGGACTTGGTGCTGGCAGGAAAAAAGGCACCAGTTCTTCTTCCTTGTCTTTGTCTTCATCTTTGTCTTTGGGGTCTGAACCCAGCCGATGAGAGAAGTGCGATTCGAAGCAACAGATTGTGGGCCAGATGGGTTGGTCTCCATGTGCAGGACAGTCTCCGGCTCCGTGGCCCCGGCTCTTCTTCAGCTGCAGAGTTCTTTGTCCATCTCGATCTTGGCTCGAAGCTGCCCGGAGGATCCAACGAACGGTTCCTCTTTTGCACCCACCTTATATAGGGTTTATCTGTCTGCTTAGACAGATGATCTCATATCCGTCACTGTCTTACAGACATTATGTCCTGATGTCTGTGCTAATGTCTCAGGGTTGCTCAACCTCCTGTGTCCATTGCCTGCACAACCTTTCACCTACTCTCTACCTCCAACATATCAGTGATGTTTAATTGCAGTTACACCTTTTTACACCATTTCAAGTTCAATGTCAAAATCACATTTATATCACATTTATTTTCTTTAGCTTCTCTGATTTAGCATTCATTTATAATTTTATAACCATAACTTATATCACATTTATTTTCTTCAGCTTCTCTGATCTATCATTCATTTATGATTTTATAACCATAACTTATTAGTTACTCTTATTATGATCTTAATGTGAGTTATTACAGATGTTTTTCTGAAAAGAAACCAAGAATAATACATGATTCTAATTATTTACTACTAAAGTTACAGTTACTTGTTTTTCTTGTAAGTGTTCCCACAAATATAAGTATTATTACAAGTAAACCAATATTAATATAAGTATTTTACTTTGAATCTTATCAAATTACTCAAAATGTTTAGATTTAATTTTTAAAATAAGGAATAGTCTCAGCTATTTTTATAAATCTGCAGGCTGGAAACTTACTTCCTCTTTTTCCAGGAAACCTGCTTTTCCTGTTTAATGAATCTCTCTGACTGACTATGATTTCTTATGATTAGATAGAAAAAAGTAGAATTAAAGCAAAGTTTGCATGAGACAAAAACAACACACACAACTAGATTTATTTTATTGACACTTAAGTCTACTGTTGGGCCTTGATGTCACTTGAGTGATTCATTTTAAAGATAACTTTATTTATTATTACTGTTAAACTAAAATCTCCAGCATGGGGAAGTGGGATGAGCTCGGATTTTCTTGACAAAGTCTTTTTCTAACAATAGTTTATAAGTTGTAGTTCTGCTATACAGTTAATTAATTGTACTTTGTTTCCTCATTTTAACCCCTTTTGAAATTTGTGAGCCTTAATTTTCCACCACTAAATAAGGAGAAATTCCCTAAAATATTCTGACCAATCCTGTTTGGGTGAGGAGAAGTTTGAGTGTGAGAATAATAGTTCAGTCTAGCAACTGTCCTCACACAGTGGAATGTCGCCTCAGTTTGTGTTATCAATGACAGAGCAGGAAGGCTAAAGGGGAATATTAATTGTAGTGCTTTAATGAAAAATTGGAATAGACTCAAATCAGCATAAGGAGATCAAAATTCTACAAATACCAGAGATTAGAGATTGGCCACAAACTTCTGATTTGTGCATCTCTTCAAAAAAATATTTTTTTAAGACACTGAGCTTCATTAATGTACAATTGCCTTTGATCATTTATCTTTGATTCCAAACTTCCAAGTCCAAAATTGCAACTTTGAATCAGTATTCAAATTTTTAAACTACTTGGAACATTCAAATACATTTTAGATCTCATCTCATTTTAGACTCGCAATTAATTCATAAAAACTTCATCCAAAGACTGTCATTTCCGAATCTTTGTTTTTGTTCTTCAGTTTTGCCATTAATGTGGTTGAATCCAAATACAGTTAGGAAAACATAATGTGTTCATATGAAGATGTATCGATATGATGCTTTCATTAGTTTTTTTTACTTCCCAAACACAATTGTTTAAATCAAAAAATAGCTTAAGAGGAAATGTGCTTCTACTGTCTACAAAGAAAGTTCAAATCAGTGTAGAAATGAAACATGAGATGGGCGGCGCTGGGTTTGCACAGTTGACCTGGAAAAAGAATGTCCTGGGCTTTGCCAGCCTGGTAAAAACAAGCCTTGCTTCTTACATGGGGGCTAAACACTCAGCTATTGAGAAATGATTGCTTGGATGTTAGTGATTTATCCAATCACTAACTTTTAGCCGTGATGTATGTAAGGCACTATCTTGATAAAACTTACCAGAAATTGGTAAGTTTTATCAAGCAACCCCATGCAGAGTGTGACCACTGCATCTTTGTCAGCAGTAAAAGGTCTTTTATAGTCCTCTTACTATAATTACTCAATATTTGGAAGAGTGGCCAAACAAGACTGAACAACTTTGTTGACTTCCTCTGCTGCCATTGCTGAGACTACAACCCAACATGGGCGGACTACAATTCTAAAACAGCTCAGAAAGTCAACGTCATCATTCAGAACTCCTTCTTCAACCGGATAAATCAGAATCAATGGGAGAAATCTCAGATGGAACACTTAAGGGAGATGAGAATCTGGCGGAATTGCGTAACAGAATTCACATGTTCTCCCTGTACATGCGTTGATTCTCTCAAGGTACTCCAGTTTTCTTCCATTGTTTTCTCTAAGTTGCTCTGAGGTATTAGCGCGCGCAGGCATGTTGCCCAGCACCAAGCTGTGGCCTTAGACTGAAAAGTACTTTTAACGCTAACTCACGTCATTCCTGGAGTCGACGCAAAAAAACGCGCCAACATCGTATCCGGGAAACGTTTGTAAATTTCAGCAAAATCTCAGGCTCCAGTTATCCAGTGCGCTTGCATCACACAGAAAGCAGACGTTGGGGAGAAACTTATTTATGACATGAGATCTCCAGATAATACTTATCCACTGCGAAATAGAGCTTCACTCTATGGCTCCTTTGCTAGCGTCTACTGTATAGACTGACTTTAATGACTTAACAGACACAGAATAGCATCCAATAAAAGGAAAGAATTACAGGAGTTGTCTTTGACTGATTGCAGACCAGAGCCGCTGGCGCTGTTGGGACCGTTAGCAGAGGTTTTACTGTAGTCACTGGCAGCTCTGCCTCAGGGGTATGCTAGAGTTGGCATATAATGACAGGGCATGAACAAGGAGCTCAACACTCTGAGTAAAGCAGAACTTAAAAGTTTAAATGCAAGTACTTTATACTTTATGAGAGAAATTCCAGTTTATGAGCATTAACGTTTATCTGGAGAGAATGATTGTTTTATTTTAGATATGTAAATAGAAATCAATATGAGATCAAATTAAATAGAAATGAGACACCTCTATTCAACAGATGTCTATGCTCAATAAAAAGTATGATAAAAAAAAATTACACCTATTTAATCCTACCCAAGCAATAACCTAGGTAATGATTTTGTAGTATTGCACATTACATTACAATAAATTATACAAACTGTGTAACTCCCTTATTAATTCTAGTACCATTGTTTTCTAACATTAAACTGTTGTATAATTTTCCACAACAACTGGATGTTGAAAAAATCCATGTGGTCTGGATGCTGTTTATCTGTAGAAATAGTGTACTTCACAGAAATACTTTACAATTCAAATTCAAAAATACTTTATTAATCCCAAAGGGACAAATAATAATACAAATAAATAAATAATAAAAAGAATTTCTAGCAAGAGAAATAGAGTGATGTCAAAGAACAGCACATAATTATTTTTAATATATTAGGTATATAGCTTTGAAAATAAACTATGCAGTTTGTTCAAGTATGACTGATAGGAGATGTCATAGACCGTTTCATCCAGGAATAAAACATCATGTAGTCCTTCCATGTTAACGCCTCAAAATTTGATCAGAACTGCACTTTTTTGTTTTACAAATGTCATGATATGGCTCCACTCAAATTTAGTGAGAATGTAATTATGCAAAAATATTTTATAATAATTTCTGATGTGACCAGATTTGGTTCCAACACAGAGCCCCGTGGTACACCACATACAATGGCCAAACATTTTTTAGTAATTCGTATAATTCATATAATAATATATTTAATTATTCTAGGAAATTATATACAATTATACCAAAACAATTAACAATATTTAGTTTATTTTGAAATGTATCAACATTCTCCAACATATTTGATGTGTATCGATAATTTTGATGATGACACTTGACAAAATGTTCCTAAATTGGTGCTTGTGTGATGTTTTTATGACTTCTTATTTTTGTATTTTTATGATGTAAAGCCCTTTGAACTGTTGCTGCCGAAATGGGCTGTGCAGACACACTTAACCGATAGAAAAATTCTATTGGTTAAGAATTTTGTGAGTTAAAGAAGACGGTCCTCAAAATACATCCAGTTATTATTAGTCCTACAAAGTGTGGGGATTTTAAATAGAGATGAAAAGAAAGTTGGAATGTGACAAACAAAATGTGAACAACTTCCATCTTTCTTACTCTGGAATATCAGCTGCCCTCTGGCAACATTCTTCCCTCTGCTGTTCTCAGCAACACACTCGTACACACCGGCATCCTCTGGGCGAAAATATGGAATTTCCAGATCTCCGGTGGAGTGGTTGATCTTAATCTTCCCAGGGAGTGGGTTTCCATCGGCTCTCCTCCAGGAGATGGATGGCACGGGGCTGCCGAGGTGAAAACACACACACACACACGCACACACACACACACACGCAAACGCCCTCACATGTAAGGTCACGCTGACCACAAAAGCTGAAGTCACAGCGTATGTTTGCTTTCTGCTCCTTCAAAGCCGTCTCCTGTGGTGTGTGTGTGCGGGCGTGTGTGTGTGTGTGTGTGTGTGTGACACTTACTTTCCTAGGGCGAAGCATTCCAGCTTCACTGACGATCCTTTGGAAACGTAAAGGGTGTCAGGAAACTGAACCTCGATCTTGGGCTCGTATTCACCCATCACCACTACCAGAGGGACAGAAGGACATGAGTCAGAACACGATACGTCCCTGAAGTTCTTACAAAAGTTTGTAAGTTAGTTTTGTCTTATTTCTAGTGTAATAATTTTTTTGCAGTAGAAACCAAACAAAAAAACATGGGAAGATTTTGTGTTTTTGCACTGCAGCTGTTTGGAGGCGTGGTTAGAATACAACATGTTAATGGACGGATGAATTTGTATTGCATACAGGCTGCAGAGGAAGCAAGAAGCCCACGGCTGGGTTGTGAATATTTGTATTGGTGTCAGGCTGTTTACTGTGCATGTGGCCTGGTTATGTAAATATGTTTAGACAGAGTATGTCCCGCACACATAACCCCGCCACCCTCCGAGATGTTTCGGATGTGTTAACACCCCGCTAAAAGCTGAAGAGAAAAATAGCATCACGTTCCAGACATTTATCTCCTCCGTGCGTCGGTTCAGCAGGCCGAGTAACCGGATGGCGCAGCGTCGGCGCTTACCATCACCCCGCACCACCACCGGGGTTGGAGAGCTGAACACCGTGGCATTGGTCATCATATTTCTCACTACACACGTGTAGTTCCCGGCGTCCGTGGCCTCCACTTTGGCGACGTACAAGTTGCCCGTCCGCTGGGAGATGAAACGGCGGGCATCCTGCTGGAGGAAGCTGCGGTTGCCATTGAAAACCCAGGAATACTTGATTTCTGTAGACAATGAAAAGAAGAACATTAAAGTGACGAAGAGAGCAATCAAAAACAAAAACAAATCTTGCATACACAATTTGGGCTTTCTCAGCTTTGCTTGAATTTCACTGGTAAATTTTCCATGAGGCCGAAACAGAAAAATAAATTGTGAACGACTTCAATTTTCTGCTTCAGAACTGCGGTCTGCATGTAGTTTTAGCAATGGCAGTGGAGGAATTGAAGGAAGCCGCACAGTCCGTGTTAGTTACACTTCCAAATAATCAACTAGAAAATTTCTGAAGAAATTTAAACGGGGCCTGCCAAAGTGTGCCTGTCGGTTGGCACACTTCGTGGGCGTTCTGGTGCTACAAATTAGCATCAATGCTAAAGTAAGCTACAATGTACTCAATAGCATGTGGAGATTGACAAACATGTTGAGTAACATGGACTTATGCCATTCAGTATGTTGAAATTATTGTACAAGTTAAAATGAGCCAAACTGCTAACATTAGCCAAAATGCTGTCAGTAGCATGTGGAGACCTCCAATCAATCAGTGAGGTACGAGGAAAGACAGACCTCCAATCTATCATGGAGGTCTAACGAAAGACAGACCTCCAATCAACCAGGGGTCTCCATGCATAGCCTAGCTCAGCGTTTGAACCGACCCACACCCAGGTTGCAATCAGAGGAGTCCACGCAAAGCCAAACCTCCACACAAACATGGAAGTCCGAGGAAAGACATATGTCCATGCGACCAACCTCCACTGGTTGCATGAAGGGGCTTCATGTTGGCGTTGGCGTGAAGGCCAATCTATGCCCGGCTCGGCCTTTACGCCGACCCACACCCAGGTGGCACTAACCTAGGTCACTATCCAAACCTAGGTTTTGCTAACACTCGGCATTAATTGCTTGATTAATTGATCTCTCTAAATTGTCCTAAGGTGTGAAGGGGTGTGCGCAAGGATAAGTGTGTTAGATGATGGATGAATATTTGTTAAAAGTGTCTGACAGTAGAATATGAAACAGAGAATCTGTGAAAATGCATCTAGCTCTGCTACTATCCAGAAACATCCAATCAGAACCAAAAGGCAAACCTTTGGTTCTGATTGGTTTCTAATGCGTTGAATGTGTCTCAGCACATTAGACTACTAGTGTACTGCAGCTACACAATTGGCAGAAAAACACCCTAATATTATATCATCATTGTTTATAATGATTTAGAAAACAAAATGCTGTACAGGTTTGTACTATTTCGACCCATATTAGCATTGATTTCCTTCATTTTAGTAGCTGCGATTTTGCCTAATTCACACATTTTCAATAACTCTACACAATACTAGCCTATTCCTAACCCTAACCCTATCTAAAACTTAATTAGCATCTTACCTCTAAACGTTACCCCTGACCCAAAACAATGAGTCCATCATATTAGGACCAGGCTTTGGTCCTAATATGATGGAACTAATACAGTGTTTCTCCATTCTGGTCCTCAGGCCCCCCTGCCCTGCATGTTTTAGGTGTTCCCCTTCTGCCACACACCTGGATTGAATCTGTGGGTGATTAACAGGCTTCTGCAGTACTTGATGACTGCAGAAGAGGTCATGCTGTTCTGGAACAGCTGTTCTGAAACAGAGACACATCTAAAACATGCAGACCAGGGGGTTTAAGGACTGGAATTGAGAAGCACTGACCTAATGTGACACTGGACATATAATGTGCATTCACACCAAATGCGTTTTGAGCATCAGGCGCAGCTGGTTTGCATTCAAAGTCTATGTGGAGGCGCGTCGAGGGCTATTGCATTGCGTTTCAAGCCTCTAGCCTCCCTATGCATTGCTATGGGCAGGCCCCAATAAAGATTAACAAACGTTGGCAAGTGGGTAACATTTAAAACTTCAGAGTCTACATCTCCAGGAAGCCATCGTTTCTCAATAGCTAAGACGCCAAACTCTGGACCAAGTGAAGAGTACCAGCACCTTGGTAAAAACCACGACAGGGCAGCATGACAATGTCCACTGAGTCCTATAAAATATCTGCTATTCCAACTGTGAGCTGCCAAAGAGGTGGCTTTATATTCTCAGACAGCTTTAAGCTTGTTTAGGTAAAGATAATACCCACAGGTTTTTAATAACAGAAGAGAGGAGATTATATATTTCAGACTAGATATTAAAGGGCATAAGAAGTCATTCATAATAAGGTAAAAATACCACAGAAAGACCAAAATACAATATATCTGACCTGCGACAATAAATGACAGAATTAATAGCACAAGAACACTGGACTTAAACTTGAAATTGTGCTTTCTTTTTTATTATTATTAAAAATGCTAGTTAAAATGTAAAAATATTCATATAAAAATATTCAAGTGCTTCATTCAATGTTTGATAATGTTCTCTAGTAAACCTCAAAGTCTGTCATAGACCAGTTTGACTTATACTTTTATGATATTTTAATTGTATGTACTTTTTATTGTTTTCCTTGCTGTACTCCGGGGCGCCTCTTGGCCAGGTTTCACTTGAAAAAGAGATTTTGTCTCAAAGTTTTTCATTGTTCATCGTCATGGTTCTGGGATGTTTTGGGATTAATAGTTTGTATTTTGATTATTCTGTCCCAGCGTTTTCTACATCTTCTGTGCTGTTGGACTTCACAATAAATTGCTCCAGTAAATATTGCGATATATGATAACATTGTTTTTATAGACCATTTTCAAGTGATATATTGATAATGGAAGAATAATGCAAGTTTGTCCTCTCAAACACCAATAACCTTTCATTTTGTAAAGAACACACTGGAACTGGAACATATTTTAAGTATCCAAAATAAAAATACAACCAAAAACAATGAATAGAAAGAAAATAAAAACCACTTGCAAGCAAAACCGTAAATAAAGTGTATCATGATGCCTCTTTCAAAAATAGTCATAATCAGAATGGAAATTATTGAGCTCATTTTAATTCATTGTGTGATTAACTGATTAATTGCTTATTGCAACAGGCTTAACTACAACGGATTAGACATGCCTTGGTGGTTCCAGCCAAATGTGGAACATTTTCCCAAATCAACATCTGAAAAATCTGACCGGTTCCAGACAGAGGGTCTGTATAAACGTAGTCTAACATCAGAAATCAGATGCCCTATACCAGAGATAATATTTTTAAATTTACTATAAAGAATGCACTCCTTTCTGCTAGAAAATCTAAAATTACATTAATTCAATTATCATGTTGGGACAAAATATTAGAAAGTTGAGTGAATTCTTTGGTAAAAAGCATTCCCACTTTTATCCCAAACATCACACATGTTGAAATGAAGAAAGGAAAGAAGAGATGAGCACGTTAGAGTCGAGGTGTGCAGTCAAATACTTCAACAGAGAAAAGGAAGAAGTGAGTTTAAGTCTGCAGGGAGTCGAAGGTATTTAGCCATTTCTGCAACCCTGCCTTATCACAAAATAGCATTCAGCTCTCAGTCTGTCTCACTTGGCAGCTGCTAAAAAGTTCCATTCACTTCCTTGAGGGGAAAAAACTGTGATTCGAAATCATTACAAGGAAAGTCGGGGCATGAACTGCCAGACCTTTCATGATTAGGGACTATCAGAGACCGACTCTGTTTAAGAGCCGCAGTCCCACAGCAACAGAGGACTTCCAGGCCCATAATCCCACGTCCTCCGACAGAGTTCAGCTCTCAGCGCCGCTCCTTTAAGGCCACTTAGGTATTGATTGTTCAGATAAGCTTCACATGAATCCTCCTTTAATAAGGCGAATTGTAAATTTCCTCGAGAATCGCTTCGACGTGCGTCGAGGCAGCTGTGATGTCACCAAAAACAATGCGGGAACACATTCCGGTGCTGAAACACCTCAAGCTAGAATTATCACTCAGTGAAAATCCCATCAAGTGTGTGACTATGATCCTTTTAAGGGTGAAAACTAAAGAGGTGGGGGTATTCAAAGGGCGAAGGGGTGGAAGGAAGGAATCAGAGGGCAAAAAAACTGCTAATGTGTGGAATTTCACACGGCCGCAGGACTGGCTTGAAACAGAGAGCGGATAATTCAATTCCCTTTTTAAACACTAAGCATTTTATTGCCTAAAATAAAATAACGTAACATTCATAAAGTAAATCTGAACCAGGTGAAGCTAAAACCGATGCCACTTCAGAAGAGTTTTGACTAAAACATATTTACAGACAAAGATGTCATGTTAAATGCCAAATCTATTATTTTTGTACAGTTTTGGATGAATTACTGCTTTGAATAGGTTTGCTTTTTATCAGCAAATGGCCTTTATTTGAGTGTATACTCCAGTTAACAATGAATCGATCACTACAGTAGTTGACAATTATTTTAAGAATCGATTAATTGCAATTAATCAATTATTTATTGATTGTGATTATTCTAGTTAATCGATTATTTAAAAAATGTATTAATTGTTTCATCTGCTAGATCATCTCTAATCTGCTACATAAATGTCATGTCAGATTTGGTGAGGAAAATGTTTACTGTGATCCTGAATTAAATGGTTTTTTAATGGTTCAAAACCTCAAAAAAAAAAAAGAAAAGGAAAGAGAGCGGGAGAGAAGGTTGCTGAGGAGGCGTGAAATTGCGCCGCCGGGCTCCGAATAGCTGCAGGAGTGCCAACCCCTTTGAGGGCCCGCTAATCAGCAGCACCCAGATGCATGAGCCGACACACAGCTGAGCCACTGGGATGAATGCTCCCGCCACCAGGCGCTGGTATTACCCAGCAGATAACCTGCTCGCAAAAAAACCCACAACATACATGACAGCTGGATGAGGCAGAGCAGCAGAGGCTTTCTAGATGACAGGACGTCCACAGATCATATGGGCAGGAAAAGGGAGTTCGAGGTTAAGAAGTGGAAGGCTGTGAACTACAGATGCAGGAAGGCAGAGGGGTCTGGGCAAGGCGCAGCGGCAGGTTAGATACCAAGAGAACTCAGGCAGTGCCAAACGCCCGTGGGCCGGGTTCCAAAGCAAATAAAAAAAAAGAATCCCGACATTATTGCTGGAGGACAATAAGCAGCAGACTGAGGAACACTAAGGCGAGCAGCAGTGTGAAGCTGGAAGACAATTGAGGAGAGTAATAGTCGGGAGTTCAGTACCTCCGTAATGGGGCGGCGGGCCACAGAGGAGAACCACGGCTTGACCCTCTCTCACCGTCACCGTGTTCCTCAGCTTTTGGCTGAAGTTCTGCAGAACTGTTGGGGATGAAAAAAGATAAAATCATCATCAGGTTATTTCCAAAGCACACCTGAGCATACAGCATACAGTGCCCTGCAAAAATATTCAAGCCTGCTCATATTATGCACATCAATAAGTCACTGCCAGTAGTTGACACAAAGTGGAGTGAAGTGGACAGAAAAGGATACATGGTGTTGAAGTTGTTTTGCTCATAAAAATATGAAAAGCATATATTCACATTCAGAAGTCGCCCACATAATTACATCACCATGTGGTGATGTTTCTAAAGTTATACAGTCAAAAACCTGGAGCAATAATTGATGTTATTCAGCCTGTCAGAAGGGAAAAAAAGGAGTCTGATTTTTACTATGGTCATTTATAAATGTCAGTTTCACACTAAATATTTAGTCATCAAGCAAAATTTTAAGTTAAGCTGAACATTTACTTTACAAAGTAAATATTTAGTTAGAAAGTTAAGTATTTATTTAGCTTCAGGCTAAATATTTAGTGCCAGACAAAAAAAAAAAATTGTGTTATTTTTTAGTCTGGGATTTGAATTTGATTTCGACTTAATGCGGCCTGTCACTGATCTTTTCACGACAGTCGGAACAACACAGATCAGATTCTTGTGCATCTGATCAATATTCCAATATTTAGCTTGGTAACTCAATTTAGCTCACCAACTAAATTCTTATCTTGCTAACAGATATATTTAGCTTCAAACAAAAATATCTAGCTTTCAAACTAAATGTTTAGTTTGGAGTTACATATTTAGATGGGTAACTAAATATTTAGCTAGCTAAATAACCAAAATAATTGCTGTTAATGTTTGACAGTGTAACTGGAGCTGCTCTGGAGCTTTAAGGGTTTGTCAGAGAACGTTATAGACCAAACTAATGGAGCGTATTCCATGCTGTGTTTCTACAGCAGACAGGTCAGGGAGAAAGCTGTGGATCACTACCAACTCTCACTTGCCTTCAGCAGATACAGGGAAGAAATTCAGAAATGGTGGGACAACAGCATCCCCCCCTACAGGAAGACACCAACACCAGTTTGAAGGAGATCGGGCCAAGGACGCTGCAGTCAGGCTTCCACCTTTAATTAAACACCGCTGTCTGCAGCACGACAGAATAAATAGCAGGAAGACATATCAATCCTACAAAATACCAACTGGTCTCTGGAGAGGTCACGCAAATATCAGCGTGTGTCAAATCAGAGCTCAGCTAATTAAAACTCCTCCTGAAATGAAGGCAAGTCCTTCCATCTCCTATTACACACAACTGTGAGGAAGTAAATGAGTCTAAATGAGTTTATTCCCCATTTAGAGAAGAAATGTATGGTGATTCAACAAAGATTTGCATCAACAAAGCAGCATAAATCTCAGTTTGACAGTGATTATTTTATTTATTTGTTTGCTTTTTCTATGTATTGTTGATTTGACTGGGCCTTTTGATAAATGTTTTCCCCATCGATAGAATAAAAAAGGAGAAAAGAATTGAACTGTTATCTGACTACTGAACTACAGCCACTTTTATATTTGTGTTTGGATTTAAAACCCAAATTATCCTAATTAGTTTATCCCTTGTACACTGAAAAATGTTGTTTCTTTATGCTTTAAAGAATTTGTGAGGAAGAGTGCAGCCAGAGGTGAATCTCCAACATACTGCCTCAAAGAGGTGAATATTTGTGCAATCACTTATTTTATATGATTACTTTTTACTTCATTGTCATTTGGACATTAAAAGGTGCCTTTTTGTACATTATTTTGTCAAAAAAAGCCAAATTTTGTGACTGATTTGTGATAAAACGTGATAAAAAGTGTAAAACATTCAGTGGGGTGAACTATATAACATGTCAAAAATATAAAAGCACTAAAGTCACAATCTGCATCAGAAAAACCTTCAGCTACAACAGTATTTTATCCTTCGGGGATATATAGATATATAAATATATAAAGTCATTTTGATGCTGAATGTTATCTGATGTTGACATGAGATAAAAAGTGAAGGATCACAAACGTCATTATTGTCCTTCCTTCAAGAAACAATAAGCAGCAGTGGCAAATTTCCTGGAAGTCAAGATAAGAGTTTATTAGCTTTTTCCTTTCTGATAGAGGATAAAGAATCAAACGTGAACTTCCAGCTTCTGTTCCAGATGAATCCGTTCCACAAACAGACTGCTGGAAACATACCAGGATCGACATTATTAAAGGAGACTTTTGCTTTACAGGAAACTGCAAAACGAAGTATTTCCTATAAAGCCAAAAGCAGTCAGTAAATAACATGGGTTTGCCTTTACAGTCGCTTATTGATCCACACAGAACTAGTTTGTATCTCTGTTTACTCTGTGTATTGGTTCTAGCACAGCAATAGAACCACAGCAGTACTGAACAGGAAGAAAAATACTTCTAGATGAGGATAATAATTCGGAGTTCCACAGAAATCAGCAAAATTGCGAAAAGCCTGAGTTCCACCTGATCATTTCCTTTCACTTCATGGTTTCAGTCATTTTACAAAGTCAATGTAGCCGTGGTAACAAGCTAGCCAGAGAGTTAATCACATAAAATCCAGCCTATTAAAATTCATTACATTTTCTGATTTTAAAGTGACAAAATACAGAACAATTTTTAAAAAGTCAATGTAGCCGTGGTAACACGCTAACTGCTGGTTCTGTAGGAGGCAGAAGGCCCAACAGTTAGGCCGGCCATGATGACAAATTCTACTGGAAAATAAATTGTCTCAGAAGTTATTCTGATAAATGATAACATTGATGGTTTGAGGACATTTTCAAGTTATATGATGGTAATGGCATAAAACGGCTAGAACACATTCTCAAGATCAATAAACTTTAAAAGAACATTTAACGCTGGAAGTGCAAAATAAATAAACCAAGCGACAGAAACAACAAATAAAATGAATCATTAAGTATCTGTAAACAAAAGTGTCCTTTGAAAAAAGACTTTTGGTAGAACGAGACAAGAGAAAAGAGAAAAATGCTTAGTCATGCAAATGGAAATTAAAGAGCTGGTTCTAATTTATTATGCTAAGCTTATTATTTTATTACTAAAATGGTGCATCTCAGCTTTTGGCATGTTAGTCTATCATTGGAGGTGTTTGTCTTCCTGGGTACCTATGCTGAGCATTTTTGATTTATTTATATATTTTTTTGTATTTCCGGGATAATTCTTACCAATACGCTCATCACATTGATAACAACCAACTGAAAAACTAGTAAAAAAAAAAAAAAAAAAAGAAAAGAAAATTGGTTCAGGAAAAATACTCACATGCAAACTGGACTTTTGCCTCCCTGCTGACGATGGTTCCAAACGCGTTGGTGGTGATGCACTGATAGACGCCTCCGTGATTGATAAAATGAGGATTATTGATCAGCAGGTTCCCTTCAACAAGGCTGTAGCTCTGGTCCGAACCAGAGTCTATGTCCCTCCCATCCACTTTCCACCTGTGAAATCAGATGTGCCACATCATTGGTTTACACGTTAGAAAACCGATGATCAGCCTTTATCATGAATATGAATGGGGCCTGTTAGTTGTATCAAGATATACCCAGATTTTCAAAAAATTTCAAAACTACTAACATGATTTTGAAAGACATGGCAGAGTTGTCTCCAGATGTTGATAGGATTAGGGTGACTGACGGTCAGATGGCTGATAGAGCGCTACTGCAAATTTAGCTATTTAGTTCAAGTTTTTTGCTGCAAAAACATCTTTGTGTGGAAACTAATACTGTTTTATATGAATTATTAATGAATTGGTGTTTTTAGGATGAGTTGGTAAGCAATGGGCAACATGTCTATTAAAGGGGCAGCATTATGTGTTTTCCAGTCACATAGTGACATGCTATAGTATAATCAAGTAACTTTACCAGCTACTATAAAAATGCTACACACTGTGTGAACAATTATCAGACAAGTTTTAGTTTTGATCATATCCTCATTTTTATGCATATTTTCCAACTCCAAGTTGTATAAACTTGGATGCTTATTGAATATAAACCTATCTGCTGGTGGGAGGGTGGGGACTATGAGATCAACATCCTATATCAAGGTGTGCAGAATTATTAGGCAGCTTCTTTTCCTAAGGCAAAATTGGCCAAAAAAAGAGATTTAAGAGACCCTGAAAAGTCTTTCAGAGGAATACAGCACTTGAAAATTGCTAAGATATTGGGGTGTGATCACAGAACCATCAAATGTTTTGCTGCAAATAGTCAACAGGGTCGCAAGAAATATGTTGAGACAAAAAGAAATAAATTAACTGCCAAAGATTTGAGAAGAATCAAACGTGAAGCTGTCAGGAACCCTGTGGTTGCTGCTGCACAAAACGTTGATCGTCAACAGATCAAGAAACTGACAGACTTCATGAATGAAAGGCTTAGAACTGTTAATGAAAAAAATGGTGGATATTAGTTATTAAAATTTCACTTAGACTGATACTGACATATTTAAAAATTACCATTACGAACGCAGATATGGATGTTTATGCTTATCTTCTCCATTTCTAATGGAAATCTATGAAGTGTGACAGCTGCTTATGTCTATACTTCAATATTTCAGTAGAAACAGCAACAATAGAAATAATTGTTGCCTTTTTGAATTACAACTAAATAAGTATGTCATAATTCCAAATCTTTATGTAAATATTTTGTGTTAATGCTGGAAAATCATTATATTCTATGACACTCACACTGTGCCTAGAAACCGTTCCTTAAAAATAGGCCAAAAAAAATATCCCAAAACACATATAGTAGTGATAAAATTATACGCTCCTCCATGGGCTGCCACCTTATCGTGGTGGAGGGGTTTGAGTGCCCCAATGATCCTAGGAGCTATGCTGTCTGGGGCTTTATGCCCCTGGTAGGGTCACCCAAGGCAGACAGGTCCTAGGTGAGCGACCAGACAAAGTGCAGCCCGAAGACCCCAATGATGAGTAAAAACATTGGACTTGGTGTTCCCTCGCCCGGACGCGGGTCACCGGGGCCCCACTCTGGAGCCAGGCCTGGAGGGGGGGCACGATGGCGAGCGTCTGGTGGCCGGGCTTTTACCCATGGAGCCCGGCCGGGCTCAGCCCGAAGAGGAAACATGGGCCCCCCCTCCCATGGGCCCACCACCCGTGGGAGGGGCCAAAGGGGTCGGGTGCACTGTGTGATGGGTGGCGGCCAAGGGAGGGGACCCTGGCGGTCCGATCCTCGGTTGCAGAAACTGGCTCTTGGGACGTGGAATGTCACCTCTCTGGTGGGGAAGGAGCCGGAGCTAGTGCGTGAGGTCGAGAGGTTCCGGCTAGAAATAGTCGGTCTCACCTCGACACATGGCTCTGGTTCTGGAACCAGTCTCCTTGAGAGGGGCTGGACATACTTCCACTCTGGAGTTGCCCAGGGAGAGAGACGTCGGGCAGGAGTGGGCATACTTGTTGCTCCCCATCTCGGCGCCTGTACGTTGGGGTTTACCCCGGTGTACGAGAGGGTAGCATCCCTCCGCCTACGGGTGGGGGGACGGGTTCTGACTGTCGTTTGTGCTTACGGGCCGAACGACAGTTCAGATTACCCACCCTTTTTGGAGTCCTTAGAGGGGGTACTGGAGAGTGCTCCTCCTGGGGACTCCCTTGTTCTGCTGGGGGACTTCAACGCTCACGTGGGCAACGACAGTGAGACCTGGAGGGGCGTGGTTGGGAGGAACGGCCCGCCCGACCTGAACTCGAGCGGTGTTCTGTTGCTGGACTTCTGTGCTTGCCATGGATTGTCCATAACGAACACCATGTTCAAGCATAAGGGTGTCCATATGTGCACTTGGCACCAGGACACCCTAGGCCGCAGTTCGATGATCGACTTTGTCATCGTTTCATCAGATCTGCGGCCGTATGTCTTGGACACTCGGGTGAAGAGAGGTGTGGAGCTGTCCACTGACCACTACCTGGTGGTGAGTTGGCTCCGGTGGTGGGGGTGAAAGCCGGTCAGACCTGGCAGGCCCAAACGTGTTGTGAGGGTCTGCTGGGAACGTCTGGCGGAATCCCCTGTGAGACGGAGCTTTAACTCCCATCTCCGGCAAAACTTCGAACACGTCCCGGGGGAGGTGGGGGACATGGAGTCTGAGTGGACCGTGTTCCGTGCCTCCATTGTCGAGGCGGCCGATCGGAGCTGTGGCCGCAAGGTTGTCGGTGCCTGTCGCGGCGGCAACCCTCGAACCCGTTGGTGGACACCTTCGGTGAGGGATGCCGTCAGGCTGAAGAAGGAGTCCTATCGGGCCTTTTTGGCCTGTGGGACTCCGGAAGCAGCTGATGGGTACCGGCGGGCGAAGCGGCATGCGGCTCGGGCGGTTGCTGAGGCAAAAACTCGGGCGTGGGAGGAGTTTGGAGAGGCCATGGAGAAAGACTTCCGCACGGCTTCGAGGCGATTCTGGTCCACCATCCGGCGTCTCAGGGGGGGGAAGCGGTGCAGCACCAACACTGTTTATAGTGGGGATGGTGTGCTGCTGACCTCTACTGGGGACGTTGTGGGCCGGTGGGCAGAGTACTTCGAAGACCTCCTCAATCCCACCAACATGCCTTCCACTGAGGAAGCGGAGCCTGGGGACTCTGGGTTGGGCTCTCCAATCTCTGGGGGCGAGGTCGCTGAGGTGGTTAAAAAGCTCCTCGGTGGCAAGGCCCCGGGGGTGGATGAGATCCGCCCGGAGTTCCTTAAGGCTCTGAATGTTGTAGGGTTGTGTTGGTTGACGCGACTCTGCAATATCGCATGGACATCGGGGGCAGTTCCCCTGGATTGGCAGACTGGGGTGGTGGTCCCCCTGTTCAAAAAGGGGGACCGGAGGGTGTGCTCCAATTATAGAGGGGTCACACTCTTAAGCCTCCCTGGCAAGATCTATTCAGGGGTCCTGGAGAGGAGGGTCCGCCGGATAGTCGAACCTCGGATTCAGGAAGAGCAGTGTGGTTTTCGTCCTGGTCGTGGAACACTGGAGCAGCTCTACACCCTCAGCAGGGTCCTGGAGGGTGCATGGGAGTTCGCCCAACCAGTCTACATGTGTTTTGTGGACTTGGAGAAGGCATTCGACCGTGTCCCTCGGGGAGCCCTGTGGGGGGTTCTCCGGGAGTATGGGGTACCGAGCCCTTTGATACGGGCTGTCAGGTCCCTGTATGACCGGTGTCAGAGTCTGGTCCGCATTGCAGGCAGTAAGTCGGGCTCGTTTCCGGTGAGAGTTGGACTCCGCCAGGGCTGCCCTTTGTCACCGATTCTGTTCATCACTTTCATGGACAGAATTTCTAGGCGCAGCCAAGGTGTTTAGGGGATCCGATTTGGTGGCCTTAGGATCTCATCTCTGCTTTTCGCAGATGATGTGGTCCTTTTGGCTTCATCAGATCGTGATCTGCAGCTCTCGCTGGAGCGGTTCGCAGCCGAGTGTGAAGCGGCCGGGATGGGGATCAGTGCCTCCAAATCCGAGGCCATGGTCTTGAGCCGGAAAAGGGTAGAGTGCCTTCTCCGGGTCAGGGGGGGTGTCCTGCCCCAAGTGGAGGAGTTTAAGTATCTCGGGATCTTGTTCACGAATGGGGGAAGAAGGGAGCGGGAGATCGACAGGCGGATTGGCGCAGCGTCTGCTGTCAAGCGGGCGCTGTACCGGTCCGTCGTGGTGAAGAGAGAGCTGAGCCAAAAAGCGAAGCTCTCGATTTACCGGTCGATCTACGTTCCCACCCTCATCTATGGTCATGAGCTTTGGGTCATGACCGAAAGAACGAGATCGCGGATACAAGCGGCCGAAATGGGTTTTCTCCGTAGGGTGGCTGGGCTCTCCCTTAGAGATAGGGTGAGAAGCTCAGTCATCCGGGAGGGACTCAGAGTAGAGCCGCTGCTCCTTCACATCGAGAGGAGCCAGTTGAGGTGGCTTGGGCATCTGGTCAGGATGCCTCCTGGAGGCCTCCCTGGTGAGGTGTTCCGGGCACGTCCCACCGGGAGGAGGCCCCGGGGAAGACCCAGGACACGCTGGAGAGACTATGTCTCTCGGCTGGCCTGGGAATGCCTCGGGATTCCCCCGGAAGAGCTGGAAGAAGTGGCTGGGGAGAGGGAAGTCTGGGCCTCCCTTCTGAAGCTGCTACCCCTGCGACCCGACCTCGGATAAGCGGAAGAAGATGGATGGATGGATGGAAAATTATACGTTTTTTTCTTTTTCTAATGAAACACTACTTTTCATTGTGAAAGCCACATTAACCTGCAGCTACAACAAAGTACGTACCTATAGTGTGGAGGTGGGTTACCCTTCGCTTTGCAGTTAATGAACACCAGCTTGTCACCGGAGCTCATAGGGAAAATACTGTCACTGGGCTCCTGGGTGAAGACAGGACCGTGGCGGGCGTTGTCTGCGTCATAAATAAAAAAAGAATAAATAAAACATTAGCTGTACCATGAAGTGACACCATATTAATGCAAAGAGGAATCACTCAGCACTCTGCAAGCTGTATGTAAATTCCACACCTATTATAATTAGCTGCCAAGGTGGCTCTCTGAGTACATTGTGCATTTAATAAACCATCATGTCACGATGCAGATGTCACAATGCGATGAGAGAGCAATTAACAAATGATAACCCTGCATCACATTGGTCTCTGGGCCCATTCTGCACAGTCTGCAGCTGATGGAACCTACTTATTATGCTCCATTTGTGCTCAGAATGTTTTATACCAATAAACTCTCTAATAATATGAACGCTTATGTTGAGTAGACTCTGTGCTGTCGTGATTCAGAGTGCATTACTTTAAACCAAAGATAAAAATGAAGAAAATTTAAAGTTTAAACAGTTTCTTAAGGGGAAAAAAAACTACATAGTTTTACTGATAATTATCTTTCAAAACAATACCTCTAGGAAAATAAGCATATTAATTGGACTCTAAGACGTTAATTTTGATTAATTAATGAAAATGGTTTAATCATTTAACATTTTTATGCAATTATTTTCTTTGTTTTGTTTTTTACACATACAAGGTTACCAGGCGGAACCTTTGTATTTGCGTGTTTCTGGAACTCTTGTAAATCTGACGCACAAGTGACGTCCACAAATGACAGCAATAGACAAATAGACAAAGCTGCATCTCTTGGCCCACTAGGAATTCAATTCTGTTTCAAAAAACAATCCAATTGGATGCTGGAAAAGAATATTTCTGAGTCTACATTGTGTTAAAAGGAGTTAGCCTATCAGTGACACTATGTCTATTTATACAATAATTTAGCAGCAAAAATGTTTTTTGAATAAAAAATGTTGCTTTGTTAATGTATGGTTTTTAATTAAGATGTAATTGATTATGATTAATTCATGACAGATGCTGTAATGAATTTCATTAACAATTTTAATCAACTTGGCCATTTATAGGTTGGCCAAGAAAGTAATACAATTGTTGTCTGATGTCTTCCACATCCTAATTTCAATTCCAGGATTTTAGATTCCATGTTGTAATAGGAACGGTCTTCTCTTTAACAATTTTTAAAATTCTAATTACCCTACTGTTTCTAAAAAAACCCACATTGTTTATTTTCCCACAGTGAACGCCAGAGAAGCGACTCTGAGTATCTGAGAAATGTCATCACACCATTTCCAAACCCCCTGAAATCCAGTATTTAACATTACAGTACATTCACAAGTGGACAACATTCTCAGACAGTCACATTTCTTCCTCACAGTGGTCATCAGCGCAAATTGACCTCAAGGTCAGAACATGAATTTTTATAAGAAGTGACAAAAACCCAAGAGCTCAGTCTCTACATTTGCAGGCCTTAGTTAGCATGTTGAATGTTAAAGTTCATGACAGTATCGTTTAAAAAAAGAATCAACAAGTACGTCTTTCTTGGAGGAGTTGCCTAGAGAAAGACTTACTGGAAATGTATAGCAGCAAAGTTTGCAAAGTTATGTCTGAGTGACTTTCAACAGTTCTCTGGACAGATAAGACTAAACTGAACTCAAATAAATCTGTTTGGGGATACTCTACAGAACAAAAGGGTTGGTAAAGTGTAGATCATGACCAGACTACCCCACTGGGTGCCGGCAGTATGTGAGGACATGTGGCTGTGTCTCCTGCAGGACGGGAGTCCCGCAGGGATCTGTACTGACACCTTTCCTTTTCACTCTCTAAATTGCAGACTTCTCTTCCAACTCCCACACTGCTATCTTCAGACGTTCTGTTGTCACTCTGACATAGTCGACCTCATTACAGTTGGAGATGATTCAGAGTACAGATAGTTGACTCCAGACTTTGTGGACTGGTGCCATCAGAACTGCCTCTTGATAAACACAGCTAAAACGGTGCTGCTTTTCTTTTACTTATATTATAAATTTGCCCTCACTGCACAGTCTCTTTTCTTTTTCTCCATTTTTACATTTCTGTCAGTGTGAATTTGCATGCAGTGGCTGCTGGTACACCTGAATGGCCCCATTGAGTGACAATAAAGCTTCATTCTATATTATCCTAGATACAAATTTCAGATCATCTGTCCAACAGCTGAGAAAGGCCAATGACCCTAAAACACAGCAGCAAATCTACTGTAGAATAACTAAGAAAGAAGGTATTGTGATGGCCCCATCTCATCTCAATGAACTATTTAAGTGCTGTTGTCGCGGTAGCAGCTTAAAAGTACTAATGTTCTTTGTTGTGAAACTCTATATAGGAGTCAGGTGTCATTAATACAACTTTCGATTTTACAGATGTTACCAAGAGCCCAGCTATTGCAAATAAGATATGAAGACAAAAAAAATTGTGTTTGGAGATTTAATAACTCACAGAGGATAGAAAAACAACAATAGTTGTGAGGGACAAAACCAATCAACAAAATCAAAAAATGTCTCAGAGGTTTCCCACAATATCTCTGTGGTCAACCTTTTATTTATTTATTTTTATACTCTGAATGGTCCCACGTGCACAATGTTCTAATATTAAAGCACTCTGAAATGAAATAAGGTTGAATCGACAGGGACTGCTTCAAGACCAACTCATGGTGGGGGGAGAGAGGGACAGATGGACTGACTGCCGCCGAATACAGGGGAGGTCCTTAAACCAAACCTGCCGTAGCATTAAATCCACCTGAGACTGGAGCAAATGTTCAACTTCCAGCTGAACGGTGAAACACAGAGCCAAGAAAACTCTGCGGCAGCTTCAGGGAAAATATCTCCCTGTCCTTCAGCACTGCTAAAGCCCAGTCTTAAACATGGGAAAACATCTGTTAACAGACCTCAAAAAGACAGCAAGCAGACAGTAAACTTCAAATGTAGGTGAGAATGCCTTCCGAGACTTTCCCAAGGAAACTGAAATATGTAACAACCGAGAAAGAAGGCACAGAGCCGCAGGAAGGAGTTTTACTTTCACTGTTATTTGGGACTTGGAGTGAAACCTGATGAAGGACATTTCTAAAATCTACAGTCCAAAGTTAATAGACATTTGTAGTCTGTCTAGCTTTTCATCAGTGGTGGGCAATGCTAAGTAAAATGTTAGCTGCATTAAACCTAAAGCACTATCCATAAACATTAACTCCCCTAACATGCTGTCTGAACATGGTATTTAGCAAAAGCTAGAACTAAAGCGTTAAATTCATCCATATTGATTCGCACCATGCGTCAATGACAATTTGACAACATAGTACACTGCCCCCAACAGGATCAAATTTGCTATTGCACTCCTACTTGTACTGTTTGTACTTCAGAAAGTGATTCTTTGATTCTCTCACTCTGGTGTTTAGTTTTATAGTTATTGAGTTTTGCTAAGTCTCTTGCTGATTTTGACTAATTAACTTTGGTTAGGAAACACAGACGACATCAGAAGAATTTAAACTGTTTACTTTAGAACAGCGAGTCATTCTGGGTACAGAAGAAATGCCATTTGCTGCACCACAACACGGGTGGAGAACATGAGGAGAGGAAACAGAAATAGTGTATTCACCCACTTCAAAATAACAGCACGAATATAAACAGCTCACTACTTGAAGAAATCTCAATAGTCAAGATGTCAAACTTCACTCAACTTGAAATTTATAGGATGGCCAAGTAAGTAGATGGCCAAGCTTTAGAATTTATCTGGAGTAATCAATTTAGGAGAAGATAACTGAACTAAATCTTTTCTAAGATAGTAAAATGCTGAAATGCATAGCTAAAATGAGCTCAGCTATTAAAAGTGTGGAAATGTTTTGGGGATATGAAAGTAAAGAATTTTCAGATTGCTACTGATAAATAATTTTGTGTTGGTGTACTACATTAAATCACAGAAGCATAAATTGCAATTTGTGGTTGCAAAGTGTCAAAATGAGGAAGAAAGTTCAAGATTTTTTTGCAAGGAATTGTAAGTGGAGACAGAGAAAATAAAACCAGAGTAAGTTCAATCAATACAATCTTTTTAATGATCTAAAATATTACTAAGTGACGCAGCCTTCACTGATTTATGCTCCGATTCATCTTTTTTTTATTATTTCAGGAGGATAGTTTTCAGAAGATGTTTACATAAGAGCTTGGATATTCAGAGTTGGGCTTCTCGAACGGTTTTAATCTAATTAGAGCAGATCTGCTGTCTATGTACATGTAGTTGGGGTGTGTGTGTCTGTGTGTGTGTGTTCTCTGTAAAGCTCATTGTTTTGGTTGTGTCTGCCAAACTATCAATACACAGGAGTAATTAACCGATGGTGCACTAATTACTCCCGTGAAACTTTTTTTTTTTAGCAGATGCACTCTCATGCAGCCACGCACTGGTGCACAGTCTCCATTTCCTCAGACACGGCGTGTCATGAGCCAAGCTGCACAACCCTGCTGCCTGGGAAAAAAATGTTAATTTTCTCTTTGTTCACTTGAGACGATGAAAGATGAGATGTTTTTCTATTTTTTTTTCTCCTTTTCCCGATACACGTCTCTAACCTTGACTAGGACAAAGAGTGTTCCCTCCCACATTGTCATCATTATGATCATCCTAATGAGAGTGGGAGTCTTTGCCTCAGGTAAGGGCCTTGTTTCCCCTCTTTCTCGTCTCCGAGGGAGGCGTTTCAGATTCTGCCCTGCTTGGAATGTCCTTTAAATTAAACAAATTAATGAACCTTCAAAAGCTGGGTTATTTCTCCAGGGGAAAACATTGGAAGCTTCGTTTATCTGCCTGAGAACAACCCCGCTCCGTAAACACTCCGACCCGACTGACCACTGCTCCAAGTGAGTGTACATCCACAACACATTACACCTAATTACGTTTCATGAGAATTTATGTAAAAGGAAACTCAAAGGCATTGTGTGCACTAACTAGATCGTTTGTTTTTGGTAACATTTTGACATAGTACATAATCTATTACCTTATATAACTGAGTAAGAGAATACCAACAGACCCATCATAAGCTGTGGATTCACTATAAATGTACGCAAATCTTTGAAGGTATTCTGCTAACGTTGAAGGACACAATTTTGCAATTGCGGTATTTCCATTAATTGGCAAAATGGTGATTGTCTCTGTACTTGTATATTGCCTTATCAAGTCCAGAAGACCCCAAAGTGTTTCACACTACAGTCATTCATGCACACACTCACACCTGAGTATGAGCAAATTATTTAATATGGCGTGTAGATATAAAGTTTTCCAGAAAATGTCCAGGTGTTTTAGTTAAAATGACTTTAACTGTTTCAAAACCAAAACCAGAAAGAGATGACGGACCAAGGAAAACAGATTAACTACATTAAAATAGTTTATCTGATATTAATCTGACAACATGATGCCAAACATATCATGCTGTTATTTTTCTAAAGAGGAAATGTCTTCACGGTGATGTTGCAACAAGCTAGCCAAAGCCCATTAGTAGATAATCTGGATCATGATTCCAGACCAACAAGATCGATGTCATGCAGTTGAGGTGGGATTGGATTTTTTGTAATTTACGCAACTAAATAACAGTTCAGTGATTCACAGGAAAGCAAAAATCTTCATGGTTTTTCAGAGTGTGCAGTAAATGTTTGGTTTTACAGAGAAAAATGTGGATGCTGCCATTTCTCAAACCATCCTAATATTCCTTTTTTTCATAGCGCAAAATAACAAATGTGATTATGCTTCTGCCATGTTTTTCACTTTGGAATTGAATGTTCTATAGTTCCCAACGCATCCCTTTATATTGAAATAAAAGCTGTTATAAGGATATTGAGCTTGACTCACTTTTTTTAAATACACTGCTATCATTGAACACAACACTACTTGCAGAATATGATGAAGAGCACTGGCCTCTGCTCTCACTGCTCTGCATCTATACACTTCATGATACACCCTGGTGGAAGTGCTGACTTGAGATAGGATGCTAAATCAATTGAAACAGAGGCATAAATAACAAAGCAATAGAGCCGGCTCCATATGCTGTATGAATTTCAGTGTATATTTGCGTGATGACTTGTAAACGGTCGGCTTGATCTGAGTACACATTATATCCCTCAAATCTGGCTGCTGGTTGTAAATCTCCACGTTACACCAGAGAGCTCTTAGAGGGAGTGGAAAGCCTTAACAGTAACTCATGCAGGTATTTGGGAAACTAAAGTCTGATGCTGGTCTCCTTGTCTCTCAGAGGTAGATTTACAGCATCTCCTGCATTTTCCAAATAAATACATGTGTTAAACTGAGTGAGTGGATTTGTTTGTAGTACAAGTGTACTTCTGTGAAAGTGTGTAAAAAGGAGGAAAGCTGCCAACACGTCTGGAGACGTTCCCTCGTTTCCTAATGATGAAGGAGATATTAGGTCTGTGTTGTTCACACAGGGACAAAATGACTGGATTCCTGATATCAATGAAGTAGCAGGGGCTTGTCACTGTATCACTCAAAGTGTAGGGCAGTACTGTATTGACTAGATACACTTGTCAATATTGTAACACTCCCACCACCAAAGGTTCATCTGGTGACAACAGTGGCTGATACGAAAAGCATCTGCAACATCTTTGGTGGCCATCATTTCTACGCAATGTCACTAGACTTTCATCAGCACTCAGTGCCCACTGGTCCCCACTGGTCTCCACTGGTCTCCACTGGTCTCCACTGGTCCCCACTGGTCCCCACTGGTCCCCACTGGTCCCCACTGGTCTCCACTGGTCTCCATTGGTCTCCACTGGTCCCCACTGGTCTCCACTGGTCCCCACTGGTCCCCACTGGTCTCCACTGGTCCCCACTGGTCTCCACTGGTCCCCACTGGTCTCCACTGGTCCCCACTGGTCCCCACTGGTCTCCACTGGTCCCCACTGGTCCCCACTGGTCTCCACTGGTCCCCACTGGTCTCCACTGGTCCCTCGTCCAGCATAAATGCTCCTTGGGCCTGGTTGTGTGGTCAGGCGTGTTTCTCAAACCTGGCCCTAAAGGCACACTGCCCTGCATGTTTTATGCGTTTCCTTGCTTCAGCCCAGGTGATTTCAATTGACAGTTTGCTGAACTGCAGTCATCTGAATGCAGTTCCACAGGTGTTTGCTAATTGCTGCTGGCTAGTCTGATGGAGCTGAGTGGGGTGACTTCAGGAGAGTGCTGCTCTGTGAGGTGAAAGCTCAGAAGCTTGTAAACTGCAGCTCTGAGGAGGAGCTTCACCTTGAAGACTGAGCCAGGTTCACCTAGGCGTTTTGCACAGCTGAATGGTTGCCATGGAGATTAAAGAATTTTTCAAGCAAACATGAAAGAATCAAGGTAACACTCCAGATATGTTTCTGATGAAGAAATAACATTATGACATGATGTAAAGCTCACAAAAGTCGAGTTAACTTAATACTGCCCCTTTAAACTCCTTGTAAGAGAACAGCAAGTTGTGCAAAAAGTATTTAAGCATTCAACAGTTGGACATATATTCAAAAATTTAGAAAAGATTACATTATCTTCAGCTGTAAAGGTTTGGGGTTTGTCCTGAAGTGACCCCTGAAAATCAAACAACCCTAACATTTTGGTGAGTGGTACATATGTGACATATAAACCTTTGACTGGCACTGAGTGCTAAAGAAACCCAACACCTCCACAGGAGAGCTGAATTTGAAAACTTTCCTACACCCAGAATGCACTGCACTGGTTCCGAAATGATACGCTACCAAAGCTAAATTTTAATCCCATCTGAGATGTTTTGCGCTTCCTCCCCTCAAAGTAGGTGTAGGATCTGCACAGATATAAAAGCAAATAGAAAAGAATGCTTCTATTTGAGTTCACTATCAGCTCTCCTTAAGAAATGATAAACCAGACACAGCTGAGGGAAAAGAAGGCAAACTCCGTCTCTCTCTCTCTGAAAGACGTATGCATATCATCCATGTCATGAAAGGAGACTTGTCTTGGCATCTTACCGGCAAGGCACTCTTTGAGTGACAGAAGGACTAAGAGTTCCCATGGCAACAACATCTTCATTTTCCAAGGTGAAAGATTCCTGTTCTGACAGACAGTGAAGAACACTTCCTGGGCAAACACTCCCTTTGTTTGGAACTGTGAAAAAAGAAAGAGGAAAAGAGACCACATGAGCTCTGTGAAGATTACGAGATGCAATCAGAATCTGTGACTTCAGGGAAAAAAAGAGAATGTGTAAAAGGCAGTAAGCTGTGAAAAATCGGTGCGCTATTAATAATTCATTCAACCAAATAACCCAGGCCAGAATCTCATGCTGTGCACTGAGCTAGCAGCTGATACTGTGGGAGCTGATATGTGGTGCATACTGCAGCTTCTCTATCTCCAAAGAGCAAGTTGAGGACAAAAAAAAGCAGAAGCAGCAACAGATTAGCAAGATCCTGCTGCAGGAAGTGTTTAATCTCTGAAAACTATTGGCTGGTCAGATCATAGAAGACAGTGATTAGTAGCGATTAGACTCAGTGTTATATAAAGTAGCTCAAAGTGATACTTCACTGAAAGTACCAGTATCTTACCATAAAATTACCTTGGTAAAAGTCAAAGTCTCCTATAAAAATTATTACTTGAGTAAAAATCTTAATGTATCCAATATTTATTGTACTAAAAGGTCAAAAGTAAATTTCCCATATAAAATGTACCTAAAGTAAAAGTATTCAATACAAGAAAACAGAATTTCTAAGATAACATTTATTTTGTGCGATATCAATGACAAAAACTTGAGTTGCATAAATTCAGTCGGGCTCTTCTTGGACTGATGATAAATGTTGCGGTGGCTCTCTACCTGCTGAGGCTGGAGAGGAGAGAGAGTTCAGCTTCAAAAGAAGCCTGAACACCACCAGGAAGGATTTCACTAAGTCCATGTTATCAGCTGAACAGACCGAGTATCCATCTCATCCTTCAGACGACTGCAGAGCAGAGAAGAAGTGACATCATCATCATCATCATCAGATGAACTGGATTGGTTGGATGCTCACTGTAGAACAGACTCTTCCATGTGTGTCTGTTGTAGTCAATTCCTGAAATATTGAGAAAAATACATGTTAAATAAACTGAGGCAAGTCTTTAATATGATATGACCTAACATTTAAGTTTTAATCAAAGGTCTGATATCTTGATTTTATTCTCTACCCATGCATAATTGTCGATATTACAAAGCAGGGGTCCTCAAATCCAGGCCTTGATTGCTGGTGTCCTGCAACTTACACATGTGTCCTTGGTCCAAAACACCTTATTAAAATAATTGGAGAATTAGCAAGACACTGGAGAATTCAAATGTTTGATTAAAGTGTGTTGGACCAGGTGCACATCTACGGGTTCCAGCACAATGGACCTGGAGGCCTGGAATTGAAGAACCCGGCCCTTTAGGTTCATTCCATGTCAAATATTTGAATAGGGAGTTCATACACTCACTGCTAGTAAAAATATAATAATAAATCAGATATGCACTGTATCTTGAAAATAATTTAAGCTAGTTCCTTTGAATTTCAAGAGTTAAAATTTGAAACAGCCCAATGAAATACTGAATTATTTATAAAGTATTTAGGTACTCAAGCACATAATAACCAAACACAATGCTTTTTATGATATGAATTATCTTAAATTTATGACAGGATTTAAGTTAAAACTAACACTGCAACTTGCCACTAATTGGCCAAATGACTAACCAAAAGTATTTTCTCTATGGGCTTAAAGGAGGAAATATTCTGCCACCACCAGTTAAATAATGCCAGAAAAAGTAATTTACCATATTATGTTTAATATGTTTGATGTAGATTTAAATCATTGAACACACTGGGCAAACACGCTGGCTTAAACATGCAAGCTAATCAGAATAGTTAGCGAGCACAAAGTTAGCAAGCTTCTAAATACCTAAACAATCATTAATTTTATTACTTTATTTTAAATGTTAAATAACACTGACTTAGATTGTGGCTTGATTGAATTAATATAAATTATACTATTTAAATAATGTAAACGTACCTCAATATGGTTCTTTAAGTTGGATAGGGAGTTTTTGAATACTTCTGTTATCTTCAGTTGGCATAAATGGCACTTCATCCAGAAAGTGAACTCTTTCACTCCAACATAAGCAACCAAAGCTTCTTGTAAATTCAGCCTGGGTTGTGAACCTTCTTCAGCTCCTCCGAGTTCATCTCACCTGCTGTCAGAGTTTCACTGCTAGAAGTTTCCATCGAGGTGGTCACATCCATAATGTGCAGGCGGAACGTAATTTTTTTATTTTTTCAAAGGTGTCAAAACCGTGATGAAATATATGCAATATCAGTAAATATTGGTTATCAGCCATAACAGCAATATTAATATCAGATATTGCCCAAAATTTTCACATCAGTGCATTCCCAGATGAGACACAATAGTCTATGAAATCATAAGGTGGACAAGAGATGAGGCATTATAATGCATCCTTAGAATTGGATTTAAGGTGGCTTTGTTGAATTTTGACTGAAATGATGTGAAACAGAATGAACTGGGTTGCACTTACTGCAAATGGATTTGAACTTAACCAGCAATTTTATAAGTGTCCTGAGGGGAAAAACATAAAATTTAAATAAATAATCTGTACTTGCTGTTTTATTACATGGCAAGGAATAATAAAAAAAGAGGATAAAAGGCATGGTCTTTGGCCTTACATACAGTGGGAAGGACGTATTCCAGGAGTTTTCACCCATTCGACAGTCTTGTTAGTTATTTAGTGAAGAACAATATAAATGTAAATACAGTATTTTACATAGTATAAGTCAAACTTTTTTCATAGTTTGGCTGGACCTGACTCATAGTCCAGAGTGACTTACATCTAGTTTTTTCCTCTTCATGAGGAGGTTTTTGACGAATGAGTTAAATGTTAATTCATACTGATAGACATGAACCAAGTTGTTGCAGAGGAGGTGAATATACATATATATATATATATATATATATATAATTTTTTGGTCAAAAAAAATTGAAAGCCATCTCCCATTTTTCTTCCACTTTAAAGTGTCCATGTTATTGTGATTAATGATTGCTCTTGGAATGAACAGCAGAATTGTTGCAAATTCTCTCCTACAGAAGATTCTGGATTGCCTTATTGGCATCAACAGGTCAAACATTCACAGAAAATAGAGATTGGAAATTATCCACCAAAGATAAACAGACATGATTTTGGTGCATCTTATAAAATTCCTGTAAAATCCTTTGAAGGTTGTGGCTGCAACATACCAAAATGTAAAAACGTTTAAGGGCTGTGATTATATTTACAACACTGTATGCCAAACTTTTGAGTACATTTTTTTAAAAGCTTCTCAAATCAATACGCTTATTATTGAAACAAAAGCTTTGCATCAGGTAAACTATGGACCCAACTCCAAGAAGTGTGTTGAATTATTTATATGTTATGAATCCTGCGTAGGAATGTACAACTTAGCTTTTGTTCCTCCCACAAACCAATCAGATATAGTCAGTGACTAAATACTTTCTCTGGGAGATGGTGGATTCAAACTAATGAGTGGAGAATAAACAGCTATTTATTTCAGAATGACAAAGTGAAACATTTGCAAAATTAGGCATCAGAAGTCTACACGAGTTTCTATAACAGAAAAGCTGCCAAATGATTACAAAATAATACAGAAACTTAAAAAATGAAGACTAGTTCTTTGGCACGTTTTAAAGACTAATTAGAGGAGAGCAGATTAAACAGTATAAAACATTTTCAACATTGCAAAGTTAATAATGACCCAAGGGAGTCAAACTTAATTTTAAGGATGATGACTGCAGTGAGTCTTAGAATCTGAGTTATTATGTTAAACTGGAGCATGGACATTCATGCTGATTACTGAGCGTTTACAAGAACTGTTGCTAACGACGACAGCCGAATCAGCAGGTCTGACTACATAGCAAACATGTTATTTTCAAAATGATAGCATGCACTTTAATTACCATCAGAGAAATCTCATAACCTACATTTGTATGCATAAGCATTTGTTCCTACCACCATCTAAAAAATATGTGAATTATTAACATTAATCACATTTTATGATTCAAATGAACAAATATTTGTCACATGTATCTAATGCACCAATACCTTCCTCTCCAAGGGTTTCCATTTTCAATTATACAGTATTATAGTACATAACTGATGGATACTGATATATGGCAGTGATCACCCAATGATAGCGTTGCTTGCTGCCTCAGGATGAATGACGCTTAAAACTGAAAGTGAAAGTGATAGCTAGACCTACTATCTGAGTCATTCAGGGGTAACATATTTGACCAATCACAGAGTATTGAAATTGAGATTTGGTTTGAATTTTATTATGCTTTTGTTTTTTTAGCGATCAACCGACTATAATATTAAATAATAAGAGTGATGACAATGTTATGGCTGATGTAATGTATCACATCCATAGACAGCAGAACCTTCCAGATCCCAACATGCACTACTCAGAAAGAGCTTGATCTGCCAATTCCGATTTTGCCTAATACCAATTTTTTTCCGGCTGAAATGTTTTGCTAAATATAGCAAAAAAGTCGCTGAGTTGGCAACAGTGGGGTGAGTATTGTTAACTGCAAACATGCAGACATGACCTGGTGGGCTGCTCCGTCAGTCAAACCTCTGTCACAGGAGAGGACATTGGCTGGTTGTCAGACCTTTGCTGAGGTTGATAAAATCAGCTTCAAAGTATCAGCCGATCATCGAGCTCACACAATTAGGAAATTGGGTCAGATTTATTGGGCGGTGTTGTGGAAAAAGATACTGTAACAAGAGTCTGGATGAGAAGAAATAAGAAATTTTATAAAACGTTGCAAAGTGAGAACAGAAATACAGAGTCAAAGGAGTATGTCAAGTCTGCTCTGACTAACAGTGGATTTGGCTTCCTTTTATAGGTTCTGGTCAGAGTAGAGAGACTTGATTGGACTATAGGTGTGAATCCTTGATGGTTATGTACCAGGGATTCTGTGGAGCCCAACACAGATGGTCTTGCCATTTGTCTACTGTTAAGGAAAGGGGGTTGTTCTTTAACGCTGAAAGGGGCAGATAGGTTCTAGGTTGGGGAAGTAACAGTCTCCAGGATCATGGCCCTCTGACCTGTTGTTACATAGCACTGTAGAGGCCTGTGTGAAAGCAGGTTGACCAATCATATTATAAGACTGTGCAAATAACCCAAAGCAGAAGAGGGGTGAGGAAGACATTATACATTTTTCCATTACAGTGACTAATTTCTCTGTGCATCCCTACTTTGGGATGAATTAGAGTGGAGACTGCAAACCAGGACTTCTCATCCAACATTAGTGTCTGACCTCACAAATGTTGTCTCAGAAGAATGATGAAAAATTCCTAGAACACCCCCCCTCCCACACCTTAGACTGTCTGAACAGCCAGTCTAGGATTTGGGTCTGTAAGTAAGTAAAAACGGGACACAGCGTTCCACTGCTTGTTAAGGAGTAAAGAATGGGACGCCAAGCCAAATGATCCAATGTCTTTTAACAATCTAGTGTGTAAAGTGGTGTTTTTTAGTTTTGCTTGTGTTTGTATCTTCTAATTTCAGTTCCCAGAGTAAACTGGCTCAGACAGATGTCTGTAACAAGAACAGAGAAATCAGTATTCGTGACTGAAGAGGGGAGCAAAAATAAAATAATTTTTCAAGCGAAGAGCAGTAGATTTACAACGCGCCGCATTATTTATTCTGAGAGCTCAGTGCAGATCATGCAAGCCACATCTTGTCAGCCATCATTATTGATTTGGTTTCCACTTTTTTAACCTTCTGACTTTTTGTTTGTCATCACTGCCTTCTGCCCTGTCATAGGTCTCAATCAAACACAGAAGCACGGGTCAATAATGGGAGTTTTGGTTGATGCCTGTGCCTATGAGTCTGGCTCGGTTGATATATTTTGCTGTTCTGGAAAAAAAAAGGGAAGAAAATGTATCCATCAAACAGCATAAGTATTCTTTCTGCTTTAAGATCCAAGATGTGAAAAATTCTCTATTTGCAGCCATATCGGCCTGATTTTGGATTTTAAAGTAATTCTGTTTCGATGAAAGGAACCAGGATAGCAGATTCCAAATGAATCTAACAGAAGTGTGAGTGTTGATAGAGTTAGATGAAAGGCTAATATATTGAACTATTGTGAAATTCTAAATCACCGTAATATTTAACTTATTTTTTCAGATATGTTCTAAAAATTCATTTTAGGAATTAATGTGCTGTTAAACCACCTGTAGATAAAGCCAAAATCAATCAGTTTTAAAAATCAGGTGCACTTACTGAGCAGCATGTGAGGAGAGGAGCTGAAACAAGTCGAGTTTACGCTCAGTGACAGAAATGTGAAGCGCCCAGATGGAATCGTCTGATTCATGTGGAATCTGGCCCAAACGCAGATCAGTGATGGGAATGGAAACGGTTCAATTTGTAAGGAGCTGGCACCAGCCTTATAGGTGGGGAAAAAAAAAAAAAAAAAATCACATTTCATACAAGTTTCTCCCCACGTGGCATGACATAGAAAAAATAGGGTCACATGTTCCACGTCATGATAGGAAACGACAAAAATAACTACAGCAACATGAAGAACCTGACTTTAGAAGAAAAAAAATCATGCAATTCCAAAATACTCTACACGTCTATGTTTTCTGTTTTATCTTTTTATTGTATATTCACTCTTGGAAGCTGTCATGGGCCTGCAGATGCTAATTAGCTTATGCTATGTTTTGGTACTAGACATATTTTATATTTGAGTTGTACATTGTAATTTTTTAAATAAAGTTTATTATTATCACTATGTAGGAAAGCATGCTACACCTCGTTTCACATGTTACAACATGATGGAATTTTCCTGTTTCACATGTGACTAAGGATCTGGTTTGTTTGCCTAGACAGTCCGGATCGTTTGGGAACATGTGAACACGCATTTGAACTCTTCATGGAAATGAACTAAGATTGAACTTTTCTGTAAAGAAGAAGGGATGTACTTGATGTACAAAGTTGGTAGAGATATTAGAGGAAGACTTCCTGTTGCAAATGCAGCAAAGCATGGTTTTACAAAAGAATGAAAGCAGATTGTTATTAGCGGTGGGACTTTATTAAAATTTTTATTCAGGTTATTTGCAGAGTCTTTATTAATTATTTTTAATAAATCACATTTTGCAATAGATTAAAAAAAACATGTTTAATTCAAGAATATGTTTTGCTGCTAAATTACTGAATTAATGAACATATGACCTAAACAACAAAGATATTTATTGTTTTTAATCTGCTATTTAACCTTCATTTTGGTGCATCATCATTCATGGAACTTCTTTAGAAATTTGGACTCTGTGCTGCTGCTACATGTTTAGCATTGAGATGCTATTTTAAGGCAAGGTAAAGTACGGTCATTTTATTTATAAAGCACCTTTTCAGCAACAAGGAAGTTCAAAGTGTTTTACATGAATTAGAAGGTAATACAACAAAATAACAAACCAAAGGAAAAAAGCAAAAGAAAAAAAGTATAAAACTACACACTAGTTCCCCATGTTTAAGAATAAATAGTCCGTGATTTATAAACTAGTCGGGGGGTTTCTCTGGATTCTTGTCCTGAAAAGTTTTAGGCTTGAATAACTTTGCTGGTAGATGAACTCCTTTTAGAAAAATTTAAACACAACAGTCTTTTCCAGCGTCCAATCAGGTCATTTTTTGAAGCAAAAATTAACCCCCAACGCGCCATGAAAATCAGTTTTGTTGTCCATTGTTGTTGTTTGCAGATGTCGCTTGTGCATCAGGTTTACGGGAGTACCAGAAAGTTCCATCTCGGGACTTTATGTAAAAAATGCAAATCAAAAAAATCTATGGAATGAATTAATAGAAATGTATATATTAAGGTCCCTTTTTGGTTTCTTACCAAAATATTTTTATTGAGCTTTTCCACTTTGAAAATAAAGTCATGTACCAGTTTGCATAAGCTTCTTTTATAATTACTACATCACAGTAATATACAATTATAAGCCCAATTTGGGGTTAAAACTAACCAAAGTCAGAGAAATTAAAAACAAAATAATAAAATTAATAAACCAAAATAGAAACAAAAAACAGTATCTCAAAATAAACGAGCAGCATCTGTACATGTATGTAGCAAATCAAGAGTCCAACAAGCTCCCTGTTGAAGTCCTTTTTTAATAATCTTTTTCTACATTTAAATTCAGTATTTTATTTGGGTCTATTGCATAATTTCTTAATTAAGTGACGTTTGTGGTTGTAATTTAAGACAAAGTGGCCGACACATTAAATGGGTCTGAATACTTTGGTGGTAATGTTGGTTTAAAAATCATTTCTAGCTGTTGATGTGTAAAGTATAAAGTGCTGACTGCTGATTGATTGGGATGTAAAAACTGAGCGCTTTAAAGAGTGGAGCATGTTGAGAGCACTCAGTGCATCCAAAGCTCTCCTTCACCATCACCTTCAGAGCAGCACTTTCCTCACGATGCTCCATAATCCATCCATCCTGTGCAAATCAGAAGCCCATTATTTGCCAATAGTGGCTTGCTCAATTAAGAATGATGACATTGTTAGCATTTAGTGCATTGCGAGGCTACGGGAAGCATTAATGCCTATCACAGAGGTTGACTAACAAGCCCCTGCAGCGTTTTAAGTCATTAGCAGACCTGCTCTGCCCAGTGATCGATGTTCATTTGTGTTCGCCGCAGTCAGCTGTCCACTCTCGCTTTCCAGCTAATCAACTTTATTTTGTCCACTTCCACACAAATGTGGCTCTGCTTTGATTTGTATTCAAAGTCAGGCTGGGCTCCTAAAGGCACGTACCCCAAACACAGCAGCTGGGAACGCTGAGGCGACAGTTCCTGGAGATGTTTAAGTGAGGGACACAACAACTCTGTTACTATGATCTATGGATCCTCAGAATCCAGAGGGTGCATGTTTTTTTTTTTGTGGCTATGGTCCAGAAACCTAAAGGAGTTGCATGTGATTAATTTACATACTCTTAAAAAGAAACAACGGTAATTCATTTTTGCACGCCGATGCTCAGTTCGAGGTGTTGGAAGGGAAATGGCTAATGGTGCCTGGAAGGGACACTCTTTGTCACAATGAATAACACTCAGGCATGCACTGAAAAAACACAAACCAATTTTTGCTGTCAAATATCTTACTACACTTGGAATAAGAAAAAATTATCTTATAGGTAACGTTTCAGCATGACATATAAATCCGATATTAATATTGGAAATTGATCTGATATCAGACAAAAAACGAGCATCAGATTATATGGGGCTGCATGTAAAATCTCAGACAGAAGCGCACTGATGGAAGAACTCGGCCGTAGCCTTTCCACCCAGCAGGGTTTGTGTCCTATACCCAGACCCATTGGTTAATAATAAATGGACCACTTGTTCTCATTCCTAATGTTGACAATTGTTCTCTGCTTGAGTAAAACCAATTGATCATGCCTTTTCTTACATTCCACACAACAAAATAAGTCATTAAAGTACGACTTATTTACTTTAATAAGTCATACTTTCATGAAATTGAATATCTTTCACAGGCTATGTTCTCACAGCAGGTCTTGACGCTCAATTCAGACTTTTTTAATGAAATTACATTTTTTTTGGCATGGTCGTTTGTTGATACTACACATGATGAACCTCTGCAATCAGACTTCTGTGTGAACAGTTTACATCCACAAAGTTACCTGCATGCGCAGAAACAAAACCTTGACGACACACAACAGCACGTTGTTTACAGAAGTAAACAAATTCACGCCGCCGTCTGCAGATCAGTTTTATGACTGACAGCGCTAAGACCCGCCCCCTGGCTCTGGTTGGTTGTTGGGAGCATTGGGAGAAGCCTGAAGATACTGATTTTTCACAGATTGTCCGTCTTATACCGTACCGTCAAGATTGTGACACTTTCAACAAATATGTAAAAAACTGAAAAATTTAAATGCAGCTTTAATATTGTTAACAAAAAAACTCTGGCAGAATGTTTCCACTTGTGACATGTAAAAAATGTTTTGTTATAAGTGAACAAAAATCTGCTTTTTAATTGCTCAATATTAAGGAGTAATTGACTTAACACAAGCTCACATCACCTGCTGAAAAGTTACTTGTAAATCACTTTTGTCTTGTTTGAAATGTATCATAATATTTGCACAAGAAGGTGGACAAAAATATTTTTTTTTACTGTTTTTTTACAGTGCACATAATGTGCTCCCCCTCCGTTTCTCCGACTAGCTGGCGATGCTGAGATATCAGCGTTGAAATTCCTAAACCACTGTTGGATTCTGACCCAGATAAACGCAGGTATCCAAAGGAAAGAGATTCCTGCTTTAACGTTTCGAGCAGATTAGTTTTCCATTGTGGAGCAGCCAAATTAGCACAAGAAGAAAAAGGGGAACTGTAGGGTGTCCTGGGATCTCTGTTGAGCCATGTTCCACTTCATTACACTCTGAGTAATTGGTTAAACATGTGACTATATAAATGATCTCTCTGCAGCCTTCTGAGTATTAATTAAGACCCCTCTCTCCCTCCTGCCCGTTTTGGAGAGCAGGCACTTTCTGAATGCGCAGGGCTCCATAAAGACATCAGCATGACGGTGCCTTTCTTGAATATACTTCCAGGAGCCAGGAAACCATCCAGCTTTATCTTTGTTTATTTATAAAACTAAGTAATAAATATCCAGCAAAAAACCAAAAAGGTTCCTGATCTAGGATTACAGTTCATTTGAGATCCTGTCAGTCCCCGGGGGGCAAAAGATGCTGCAGCTTAGGTGCTAAACTGTCACATGTTGTGTATGAGAATACTACAGAGAAAAACCATAAGAGCTTAGGACAGTTAATTACTGACTTCTTTAACAAAACTGCTTCTCAAAACAGACAAACACATTTTACTCACAAAATACTCAGAAATCCTTTAGAAAGAGGAGATAAGCAACCTCAGTTAGTAATCAGTTTCTCAGGGATTAGTTCTCAGATGTCTCAGTTCAGCTCCACTTCATAAAAATGTTTTTCCCCTGAGTGGGAATATATTCTACAAAAAGCTTGGAAATGATTTGAATGTTATTGGGACTATATCAGCGTAAGCATGCAAATAATGCTTTAGCCTTAAAACCAGAACCAAGCATGGAGAGACAGCATTCAGCTTCCATGCACCATAAATATGGAACAAACTGAAAAAACATAAAAACTGAAAAATGGAGAAAATACTGAGTTTTAATTTAATTTATACATGACAGAATAAATTCAGAAACAATAAGTTTGGAATACACAGAAGAGACCACAGACATCTGTTCAGACACACATTCCCAAGAAACCATGTGCTGTCACGGCCCCCTACCTGGAGAAACAGCTGCTGGTCGCGGTCATTCATAACAGGCAATAAATCACAAAGGCCAACAACAAGCATGTTTCTCACTGATTGAGTACTCACAGAGTAAGTGGGGTCTGCGCCTTCTCGCTCCTCCCTTCAGAGCCAAGACACAGTTACTACTTTGGCAAGCTAGAAGAGAAAGAGGGAGAAAATATTGAGAAATTAGTGAGGAAAAGAAAGCTTGATACATCTTAAAACTTGAGTTCAGCTGCCTGATAAAAGGAAGAATGCAGCCAGTAGCGCAAGTGCTCCTTATAGCAGCTCATATCTGGGTTATTCTAGGTGCTAGGTTTGGGTTTTCAGCACAGAGAAGGTTTCTCATGGCAAGAAGTTCTCTCAGGGTTTCCCTTAGTGTATTATAAGCCTGCAGGCGCTACGGCATGCACGCCCCTTCAGTGTGGTTTAGAACGGACTACAGTCACACCACTGAACTAGTGTAATCAAAGTGTTGCAGCCCATCTATGAAGTTGGTCTGACCCAAGTCATCTGGAATTTTTCTTGAGTTCTTCATTTGTAGGAAAATCGGTTTGTAGAGCAAAGCTGAGGAGGGTCTCATTTGAACAAGGTGGGTGAGATGAATGTCATCTGAATCTTGACTGTTTGGTCAGGAACCATGGCCTTCAAAAGTAGAAAGTCAAATTAACAGCGTTCATAAGAAATCGGGTGATAGCTCTAGCAGGCTGGAGAAATGGTATCTGTAAGGGGAATCTTCAGGAAGTTAGGTGCTGATGCAGTGGTCAGGAGAACATTGTTAACTATGTAAATAGCAGGTGAATGACACTAACCAGGATGGAAGTCATCAAGAAAAAGCAAAGTGTGCCCTAATGACACCTTGTGTCAGCAAAGTGAAACCTTAGTCAAAGACTAAAGACCCATTTACACATAAACCAGTAACACTTTTGTTCTGATCCAGCCTTTTGTTTACATGTCTCCAGTGATCAGCGCCTCTCACACCAGAACCTTTTCAAACCAGGTCTCAGAGTGGAAGTTTTCGGGAACGAAGGTTCGGAGTACACTGCAAGTGTGAAAGAGTACATGCGCAGAACACATGGCTGCAGGATTTGTACAAGCAAATTACAAAAACAATGGCGGATAGCATTTTACTGTGTTGTGCTACCTGACCTGTCCAGTTTAACACAACTTCTGATACAGAACATCATATCAGAGACGGGCTGGTGGTTTGCAAATGAGATGGAAACTAAGAAGCAAAAGGGCATGCCTATTTTAACAACATGCTAAAATCACAGTGCCATGTTGTGGCCTGGCATGAGAACTACAGCTGATTCAAGGTGTCTTATCATCCAAACATGGAGCTTTTCTCCATACAGCATTTGAAAATACTGACAGTTTCCAGACAGTGGTCTCATGAAAACATAACCTTTGAAAGAACACAGGGCTTGTACTTGGTTATGTTTGGTTATGATGGAGAACTGTGGGAGCTACTGGTCAATTCATGCCCTTATTATGTCTATAATGTCAGAAGTTAACATACACAGAATAAAATCACACATGCTTTTTGTCTTCCTGATATCTTGGTTGATTTCCCACCATGTCTAACCAGAAAGCAGTGTGTTACTGGTGCAGCCGTAAAACATACCTACAGGAGAGCCTCCAGTTAACCTAAGTGTGTCAGTTTACCTATCAGAAGTTTCCAAATCCTTGATATCATCTAGACTTTCCCCCCATTGTTTAAAAAGACAGTAATCACTCTGTATGTAAACATCAGATTTTGAAGACAATAAATATTGTAAATGCTGTCTTTTCAATTTATATCTGAGAACTTTGCATTACTGTTCCCATTATCTTAGTTCAGACTATGGGTAGAATAAAGAGAATTACTTCAAATTAGCAGATGTCAAAGCAGGTATGGAACATCCTTCTGTTGGGTTTGAATTGCCACATGGGACACAAAGCAAATCATATTTCTCCATTTTGTAAATGTGCTTCAGCCACCTGACTGAAATGCTTCCTGGACACCTGTAATTTCTGGTCCCACTGGTGGAAGAACCTGGGCCAGACCCTGAACTCAGAGGGACTTTACATGAGCTTGGTCTGAAAATGCCTTGGGAGGTAAAGATTTTCTGAAGAGAAAAATGTCTGGGTTTCTCTTCTGGGCCTAACACCTTCAGGGCCTGACCTTGGATAGGCCAGAGAAAATGAACAAAATGATGAATGTGCGCTTTTGAATAAAAAAATACCAAAATAATCAGCAAAACAAAAAGTGTGCTTTAGAGAGAGATGTTATTGTCTTGACATGCAGAGTACTCTGAGGGTATAAATAACTCTAATAACTCAAGTAATTCCAAACACAGAAGAAAACTAATCATAATAACCTGGATTTCTGCACCTACATACCAGAGGCTATACACTCATTCTAATTTGGTTTTCTGCAACACAGACTCAATTAATGCTATCACAAAAGACAGGAGTGGTTGTGTGAGTGAATAAAAGCTCTGAACACAGAGAACATGAAAAAATAAATAAATAAAACGTGACACACTAAAACTGATTTTCTTTGTGAAAAGGGAAAGCAGACTGCTAGTGTTAAACATGAACTGTACTTGACTATAACAAGAAACAGCTTCTATTTGGTGTTTGTCTAGGGAGAGGAAATATAGCCAGATGAAATATGTTGGAATTAAACACAGAATTCATTGGAAAAAGCTTTTCTGAAATGCCATTTTAACTGCTGATGCACTCATTTTTGAAGGGAATTAATTTGACACATCAAGGCTATTTGGCTAAATTTTATGGAATTCTCCTATTGCTTACAAAAAGCTAATGCTGTAATTGTAAAACCTTAATATTGTTTGTCTTTTTTGTTACTTATATGTTAGCTGGACTAAATTCTAAAGACTGGAAACTATATGCCAAATAGCAGCTAGAAGCCCAGAAACTGAAAGTATTAAAGTGTCAGTATTATGTTTTCCAGGCACATAGTTCCATTTTATAGCACAATCAATTAGCTATATTAACTTCAGCTGATATAAAATGCTACATCTATCAAATATGAAGAAAAATAAATTTTACTTCCTAGTTTAACCCTTTGTAATTGGACCGCAGGAAGTTATCACAACATGGCTCCTCTATTAAATAAAACTGTGCTTTTTAGACATACTGAGACATGTCTGCTGTTCATTCAGGTTGCAAGAATGCATGAGATCCAGATTTTAGCAGATACCAAGAGGGCTAAACAGAGTACAGTTGCTGTTTTATCCTCTAGAGATTTTATCTGTCATGGAAGTGGAACATGGTGGATTCGACAGCCTCACAGTTCAGATAAAAATCTATGTACTGTACTCTACATACTGGAATCATATTTAATACTTGGAGTCATAAGGGGATTTAAAAAGACATAAGCATAATCTTTTAGTTAAGCTAAAAGGAAAATTATGAACGTAAAAAAAAAAGTAAAAACTGAGGCATCAGTCTTTTTTCTGTATTTCTCTATATTAGCACGTGTGCTATAAAAAACATTCCTGTGTAACTACGTTGATGTTCTCTTCATTATTAATATCATTTACTGTTGAGTAAAGTCAAGGCACCAATCTTTGTTTCAACTTATGCTCAAAAACCTGATGGGAGGGCGTGCCGTGGTGGCGTAGCGGTTAGCACGACCCGTATTTGGAGGCCTTCAGTCCTCGACGCGGCCGTCACGGGTTCGACTCCCGGACCCGACGATATTTGCCGCATGTCTTCTCCCCTCTCCTTCCCCATTTCCTGTCAGCCTACTGTCATATAAAGGACACTAGAGCCCACAAAAAGACCCCCTGGAGGAGGGGTAAAAAAAACAAAACCTGATGGGAATCATTCGTATAGATTTTCTTAGATAAAAAGCTATACTCCATGTGTTTGTATTAGCGGTTAGCAATTAATAATAATTAGCTAGTCACAGTATTCTCACAGTGCTTACAAATTGCTTGAATATTGTTTGTCACTCTATCACTGCTCCTTTTTTTTCTAGCAGGAAGTGAAAATGTTACCAGAAAATAAATATATTTTAAAGTAGTAAAAGGCTTCTTCAAATCTTTCTTAGTTACCATATGTTGAGAACTAGCTTGACTAAAAGCCTTCTAGCTTTATAGTAACCTCTGACTATGAAACTAATGCTAACTATTAATGATGAAAACATGTAATATGCTGTTAATGTCTCCAAAACTCCTCATTTACTGCAGAAAAAAGTGACTTGAAATTTTCGCCAGTCACTTTAAAAAAAAAAAATAATAAAAAATCTTAGTGTTAATATTGTCCTCGTCAGCTAATGCCAACAAGATCCAGCCATCCATTTTATGTACACCCTTGTCCCTAGTGGGGTCAGGAGGTGCTGGTGCGAATGTTTCGGGCGAGAGGCGGGGTCACCCTGGACAGGTCGCCACTCTGTCGCCTCACCAACAAGATAATAGAAAACGACTCATTCCCTTTGCTCAGAATTTGAGTTGTAAACATGTACACAGCAACATGTCAACCTATAAAGGGGCAGTATTATCTAAAATCCACTTTTTTGAGCTTTTCATCATATTGCAATGGGATTCCCCAATCAAAAACACACCTGGAGTGTTGCCTTGATTCTTTCATGCATGTCTAAGAAATCCTTTAATCTCCTATGGTAGGAGCAGGAGTTTTTAAAGAGACACAGGTTCAATTTCAAATTCCAAAGTCACATTTCTTCTAAGTCATATTTGATACAAGGCATTTTTATAACAGCTGAAGGTAACAGGTAGTTGATTATATGCTATAAAATGATACTATGTGACTGTAAAACACATAATACCCTTTAAGACTTCTAAAGGTTATTGGCTGCACTGGATCTTATTTACTGGTATTACATTAATAGGGACTCAATTCAAAAATACACCAAATCATTTGGATTTTTATTCACAAAAACATGCATAATCTTTTTCCTTGTTAGAAAAATGCATTAGCTTATTTGATATTACTCGATATTGTGATTTCTGAATAACTGATGGTAACAGAGTTACTTGATTACGCTATAAAATGGCTCTGTGTACCTGGAAAATAATACTGCACCTTTCTATCTGTGCCTCTTGATGCAGACAAAATCAAATACAAACATCAACAGTAGAGTAATTAGAGTTATTATTGTTGACTGTTATAGTGAGATCTGGTGGCATGATGTCCTGTTGTACCACTAGTCCTTCTAATGTCAACTTGACACAAAAACAGAAACTATGATTAGTTTTACCAGATGAGACTGAAATCAAACATGCTCAAATACAATCTCCCTTAATCCATTCTAGGGTAATAATACTACAGGGGGTACAGCCAAAACAAAATCCACTGAGTGAAATCATAACTGGCATTTTATAGGTTAACAAGTATAAAACAAAACAAAACAAAAAAAAAACACGGCCTTGCATGAAAGAAATAAAGGTCTCTTTGAGAAGAAACTGAACCAAACCAAGACATTTAGAAAATGGGAGGCAAAATCTCATCCATCCATCCATCCATTTTCTGTTCACCCTTGTCCCTAATGGGGTCGGGAGGGTTGCTGGTGCCCATCTCCAGCTACGTTCCGGGCGAGAGGCGGGGTACACCCTGGACAGGTCGCCAGTCTGTCGCAGGGCAACACAGAGACATACAGGACAAACAACCATGCACACACACACACACACCTAGGGAGAATTTAGAGAAACCAATTGACCTGACAGTCATGTTTTTGGACCGTGGGAGGAAGCCGGAGTACCCGGAGAGAACCCACGCATGCACAGGGAGAACATGCAAACTCCATGCAGAAAGACCCCGGCCGGGAATCGAACCCAGGACCCTCTTGCTGCAAGGCAACAGTGCTACCAACTGCGCCACTGTGCAGCCCGGCAAAATCTCAATGATCACAAAAACATTTCTCTCAGGAGCAACAAGACGTGTCCATTTACACCAAGAAGCCAAAGGCGTTGAATGTTTTAGCCCCGTTTTGCCTGACTCGTTTCCGAAATGACAGGACCTGGGGAGTCTCAACTGGCGGTCCCCATTTTCAGTAAAAGCAACAGGAGGGGTTCGCTTTGCTCGGCCTCCTCAGGCCAGATTGTTGCATGGAGCTTGAATAAAGGATCTCACCATTAGCGAACCATAGCTTCAGGACTGTCATTCTGAATGTGCACTTTTCATCCCGAGAAGAAGTACCAGAGGTGTTGGAAAAAGTTGCAGATTGATCTCCCGTCTTCCTCATGGCATCAAGAATGTATCCACACCCCTCCCTCATCCATGTGTTCAGGTGTCACAGAAACCCAACGACTGAAAGTGCCCACAGCAAAAGAGTCGCATTACACCGGCTGTGCAGATTATGAATGATAGGGAAACCCTTTTTCAGTTTCATTAAAGTGCCAAAAAAAAAAGAATAATTCATGGTTTTAAATTTCAGGCCGTCTAAGAATTCCTCTGCATTGCATCAGGTCTTTTCCTTCCACCAGATTTATTCCATTGGAAGTGAAGCGTTTTGCCTCTCTGAGATCTGTTGCCAATTTGTCGCACAGACAATGAAAAGTGTCATTTGTCAATTGACACAAAGAAGCAGATAAAATGAGAGTCATTCATCAGCAGAAACCTTCTAAAATGGACATGGACTGAATGAGACATTTTACTAAAACCTACAGTAAATTAACTACAGCTCTGTTATTTGTGAGAGCTGTCAAGCTGAATAAAAAGATGTTTTATTCAAAGTTGAAGTGCCCAAAGGAAAACAAAACACCCACATTAAATAATGTTGGTTAACCAATAAATGGAAAAAATGTGTGTAAAAGACTAAATTTAATCCCCAGAGTGTTTCAAAAGTATAGATACTCCTCAAAATTTCAGATTTCAATTTTAACAATAAACTAGATTTTCTTATTTAGATACAAATGCAAACATTTTAACGACCATGGGGTTTTGTGCACCCTATTTTCCAAGTCCCAGCTCACATTTCTTAAGGTTATTAAGTAATTGTCTTTCCACCATCACAGACGGCTCTCAATCAAATCAGAGGTCTTGGTGTCCAGGGAGGAAAAATGATACAAAAAAAATGAAGTGCAGAATCACATTTGGCAAAGTACTGAAGCCCACCATTTACATTTATACAGATATGCACATTCTGTTTCTTGTGCTCTCCCACGTCTGCATTTGTATATTTGCATATTTAGATTTTCGTATTCATGCACAATTATGAAACAAAAGAAAAATGACCCTAAACATGTTTCTCATGTAAAAATCATTGTAATGCAGCACATAGAGTGATAAGCTACTTTATTCTTCAGAATATTTAGCTAGAGAGCAGAATTACATGTTCCATTAAGAGTAGCTATTCAATTGTGGAAATTTTAAGCAAACTTTTAAATTGTTGCAAAAAAAAGAAAACAAATGAAAATGCGAATCAGGTGTTTCCATCAGTTATAGTTATTGTCTGAATGCGCAATACATACAAAAATAAATGCAACTTTTTTCCAACGTCTTCATTTTTTTGACCTTGCTTTCAACAATTAAAATATTTAGCAAATTGAATTCTTCATAATTTTTTTTTTTTACTGCAAGTCTAAAATAAACACATTTAACAGTTAACCTGTTAAAATAAAATTGGCTAATAGCTCTGTATTAATAATCATTTAAACTCAACATCCAATAAAATCAAACTACAATATTCTACTAAAAGCACAACAGAAAACTGAATTAATCATAACAATATGTTTTATATCAGTGACCTGTCATGAGGATTCCTCTTTCACTCCATGGATGAGATGTAAACATTTTCAGGGCAACAGTTAAGGGGTTGAAACTAATCAAATTTACTTCTTCCACAAACAATGTTAAGAATTTAAAGACTGCGCTTTTTTTTCTTGTGAAATGGAAGGACTGAGGCTGCCTTCTGTTAAAAATGTATTTTTAAATTAAGTGTAAAGGAGGCTTTCTATGCCACATGAAGAAAAAACACCATAAGACTTTAATGCAGAAAAAAAAAACCTGGAGTCAATCATAAAGCGTTGATGCTGTAACACCAACATCTTCACACCCTGCAGTATCATCACAGCTACTCAGGCTTCTGTCAACACCTGCCTGGCTTCCTGCTTGGCTGGGCAATTGCAGCTGTCAGTCACCTGAGTAATGTGTGAGACAGCTGTGGTATTTCAGACAATGGAGAGGGACTTTATCATCCTTCCTCCAGTAGGTCATACGACAAATGACTAATTTTAGGTAAGACGGGGGCGTGTGAGGCGACTGTTTTTTCTGGCAAGGCTTTGACTGAGTATTGTCATCAAATGAATCAACTTCACAGCTGCCTGTTTGCTCTAAAACACCTACAATCACCAGAGAGTGAACAAAGGTTTGCTTCTGAAGCCTTGCAGTGAAGGATTCCACAGGTACTACAGAAATAAGGTCTCTACCCACTACACAGTTAGTAGGAGGAGGCTAAGAGTGCAACCAGCTCACAGGATGAGATGATTTCTATCAGGTCAGAAATAATAAGACAAGAACAAAGAAATCTGGTTTTAACAATCAGACTACAGGTTTCACAAATCACAATGTCAGTTTTAAAGAAGCTAAAATGAGTGCAGAACATCCCGGTCTAGTTTTGACTCTATATATTATGGTCTCCTTTTTTTTTTTTTAAATATGTGTACGGTTGAAAAATAAGTTGAAGTGTTTTGCAGAGATGATTCAAAGCTGCCCTCATAAAGTGCACAAATTTGCTTCAGCAAGAATCAAGTGTTTGATCTTTTCATGAGCTGAAAGAGGCGATGATATTCAGTAAAGAATTGACTTATCAAATTTATATACCATTTCTCAATGGACACCATTACATAACAGTGATTTATTTTAGCTTTACATCATGTTATAACGTCATTCCCTCATCAGAAACTGATCTGGAGTGTTGCCTTGATTCTTTCATGAATGCTGGAGAAATCATTCATTCTCCAGCATGAAGGCTGGGGCCTGGATGGACCTAGCTTTTCCTCTGTGCTTCAATTTCCAAGCTTCCCCCTCACAGAGCAGCCCTCCCTTGTGACTCCTCCACTAGGCTCCTTCAGACTAGCCAGCAGTAATTAGCAAACACCTGGTGGAACTGCACATCAGCTGAGCTCATTATAGGAGCCACTTCTCAGAGCAACGCTGGTAAAGACATTGTTAAAGGGTTAATAGAGGAGCAATGTGAAGGTTTTGCATAAACCAGCCAGAGAGACGTTGATGAAAATTCAAAATATAATCTTAATTTATTAACAAAAAGAATCCAAAAATGATAAATTGGGCCCAAACTGAGGTCAACATAACCAAGTGCAACTCAGGTGGTAACAGAACAAACTCAAGCACAAACTGACCTAACAAACAACACATGAGGGGAACTTAAATAGGGGCTGATCAGACCATTAACACACACTAGGGGGTAATTAAACACACAAAAACCTAACAAATATTGGTCAGAATATTACTAAATCTATAAATGAAATAAATATCAGAATTTAACTAACTTTCCAAAAGAAGAAACATTAAATAAATGGTAAAATTAAACTAGAGAACAAATTTTCCCCTCCTCTGGTGAACAAATGGAATGGTCCGCTGAGGAAGTTTGACAACCATATATGGACACCAATCAGCTGGAGCTCATCTCTGATTTTCAGCCACAGGTCCAGAGGAAACTGGTAACTCAAAAGAAAAATAATTAATTTGTTGTATTTAACAAAATATACAAAGAACTGACACATAAAGTTAACTAAATGGGTGCACAACAAATAGTTAACTAAAGAGTCAGACTAATGAAAACAAATTTAAAGATAAAAATCTAAACTACTCACTAATCAATATATAAAGTAATATTAAGGGAAAACAAAAAACCATTACCAATAGTGTCTGTGTGTGACAGTCGGGACAGCTGTCACAAGCAATGCAATGTTTTTTGAAGGTGGCGCTTAAGAAAAACAGGAGTTTCTTAAAGAGACAGAAGCCCAATTTCAAGGTGTTAAATTCAGACAGAACATTTCTTTTACGTCATATTCGGTATATGTATCATTTTTATAACAACTGAAGGTAAAAGTATTGGATTATATTACAAAATGGCAGTATACGGCTGGAAACCACATGATACTACCTCTTTAATGCCCAATAAGGTAGCATGGTGGCTGAGTCAATCACAACTCTTGTCACCTGACTGAATGCAGATATGGTCAAGACTCTGTGGCTCAATTCATAAATTATTTTGTGAAAACGCCTAAAGACTGAAGCGTGTGCCGGGTCGTATGGAAATTTAAAGTGCAGGCCTTTTTATATGGGTGTGTTTCAGTAGTCTTTAATAATGGCCTTGTCTCAGGGAGCTGCACCTGGTCCTATCTGCTTGTTAAAGGAGATCAACCGGCAGCAAACGCTTGAAGCCCAAATTCAATTTGTAAGGATGAGGAGGTCTTCAAAGCTTCTTAACAACAAAGGACGATCGGTTTAAGAGTCCAAGAGACGGTCAACATCAATAGATAGCAATCCTCCTATTTAACACTGCTCTCCACCAGTACACACAACACACACCTCACAAATCCTCCAACATGACGTCCTTGTATTTGTCTGCCTGAAAACAAGAGAAAAGTAACAAGCCAGCTGTGAAATTGCAAAAAAAAATTCTTCTGAAGTTGGTAAGAACTGATTATAAACTTCTCCAGTTCAAATGAAACTTCAGTTTCTTTTTTAACGATTTAAGCATGTGGTAGCCCAACAAGTATAATGTAATCTGACACAGCTTGACTTTATTTCTGGTTTTCAGGAAACATAAATTAATGTACAGAGAGTTACTGTCAGTCTCCCAGGATTCTGCAATTTTTTAATTCAATCTTTCAGAAAACTCCCAGGCTTCACCAAGCTCAGTCAATCCATACGAACATTTATAAGCAACATTCCTGACCTCAATGTTGGATTATTTATTTCAATTTCTGACATTCCAATTCTCATGACAGAGCCGGTGAGATGTAGAATAAAACTGATACAGCGCTAATTTATTGTTACTATGATTAATATTTTCTTTTAGCAAATATTTTCTGCATATATATATATATATATATATATATATATAAATGTGTGTGTGTGGGTGTGTGTGCGTGTGTGTATGGTTATTCTATCCTAAATTTTTAGCACAAGCAAGAGTATCTCCAAAACTCACCTTTACTTTTGCCCTCTGGTGCACTCCAGTGGTTTCAATTAATTTGGCCCTCCCCAGGTCTCAGTGCTGGCAGATCCACCCAAGAGACAAGACATCCATTACTGCCAGGTCTCAGGCTCCATTTCAAGTAGGTGGCTGAGGGAAAGAATGGCCACTGTGAGGGTAATGAAATATTTTCCACACCAGAAATAGATGTTGTATGCTCAGACAACCATGCTCATTATTGGATATCGCCAACAACGTGTCAATTGGTTTAAAATTGGAGTTAGTGCTAACTGGTGTCAGAGTTTTTGCTGATCTTGAGTTGAGTTTGCTGAAGGTTGCATGAATGTGCCTTTGCACTTATGGGTGACTAGTCTAAAGTCAAGCTACTTGACTCCATCGAAGGAGTTGTCATTAAAATATAGGAATTTATTCTTGTGCGTGCCAAAACCAAAACAACTGTGAGATCAGAACATTCACAGATAGTTTTATTCAGTAGAAAATAATTAGAGGCATCCACAGGCATATATTTATTTTGGAAACCTCTGCATGTTTTGCTTATTCAAGCACACGTTGACACATTCGCTTCTACCACAGCGAGTGTTTGCACGCCTCCTTCTTGTTTCAGCAGGTTGAGATTACACATTTAAAAGGTGTACATAACAAGAGGAAATGAGAACTGAAGAACACACAAAAATACACCAAATCAGTATGCCAACAGACGACTTAATTATGATAATTCTTCATTAAACTCCTTAGCTTTAGTTCTACCAACAAGAAAATGGCAGTTGGTCTCTCCATAGAAACTCAATTACTCGGTGCAAACATTGGTTCAAAAACTGTGGTCCAATTAGTTCAGTTAGAGAAGAGAAAACCCTAGAAGAAGGAGCCTCTTCAGTCTTTATAGACCACCATTTTTATTTATACAACAAGCTAATCTGACTTAATCTAACTTCCACAAAATAAACAAAAAAGTAGTAAGATGGTAATAATCTAATGATTTTAATGTCAGATAGTTGCTAATTACTTGTTTAATTGATAAACAAGCATCGCAAGCTAGCACTAGCTATGATCAGTAGTCACACTTTGACCAAAACCTGGTCATGAAGATGTCACACAGAGGCAATATATTATTATGTAATATGTTTAATCTGAATTCTGTTACAGAAAATTTGGAGTTTTTGCTTCAATTTAATAACTTTTAAAACAGAAACAAACTTTAATGCTTCCTAAGGCTACACTCTTCTTCAGTTGTTAACTCTCAGTAAGAAAGTCCAAGATTTCAAGGTTCTCTGGCTTCTGCCACCATACAAAAATGTGAATGCTGTATTAGTTAATGACTTATACCTCATCAAACTCCTGTTTCTACCCTACATTTGAATTACATGGTAAAACACAATGTCATACACAATTAATGCCTTTGCATTCCATTTCTGCATATTTGACATTGTTGCAAACTATTTGGACGACAGGTAAGCCAGGTTGCCACAATTTTTTTGGGATGTTGAAAAATTTCCCCACGAGTCGAGTACGGCTGGTTACACAAACCATGTATATTAACATGTAAATGCTTTGTTTAGATATTGATGAAGATCCATTTTCCTCGGGATGCCAATACTGAGACCGACATGTGAGTTTTAGTATCGGGCAAATACTGATCAAAAATAGAAACAGAAACACTCTGTCTTGATGTAATCAGACACTGAATTCTACTCCCTTGATTTTAATACACACACACTATTGATGTTGCCAGAAGAACATCAAAAAGTGACAAGTTCTGATTTTCCTAAAAATGTCTTTCATTTTCTCACATTTGGACCTAAGTAACTCATACATACATTTATCCTAAATATTACTTGTTTAACTCTGCAGGTTATGGGCTATTCCGTTCTATTAACACTTTGTTGGCCTAATCCAGTGGTTCTTAACCTTTTTTGAGGTACCGAACCCATCAGTTTCATATGCGTATTCACCGAACCCTTCTTTAGTGATAAATAAAATATATATTTTTTCCTAATTCAAGACATACTGTAGGTATATGTTTTTTTGCTGGTGCACAAAATGAGCCGTGCATGAACGCCACTTTGCTCAAAGAACAAAACCATGAACTCACAGCAAGTTACAGTGTTACTTTATTCTGGTCCCCAAAAAATATTTTAGCCCCATGAAAGAATTTCAGCCCCCAAAATATTTTTTTACTAATTAAAAATAAATTTGGATTTTTTTTCAAAGAGTTAAAATTTTTTTAATAACTTCATTTTTTTAATTTTAAATTTAATTTGTTTTTTGTCGTTTTGAATCCACAAAATACTTTTTTGGGGCCAGAATAAAGTATTGTACAAATGTCATATCTGCAAATCAGTGAGACTCCTGCTGTTGTTTTTGGGAGACCAGTTCAGAGAGGCATGGCTTCACCTTGGCAAGTGCATCTTCAGAGCAAAGTCTGTTCATTTTCTTCTTTTTTTGCTCGACATATTTAGTGTGGATAAAAATATTAAGAAAGAAACCACGCTACGTACAACTACGACAGCCGCTGATACTGCGTGCACTAAATTCCCCGCAGCACTGATTGGCTGAGCAATGTAACATGATCCTCTGCAGCAAGTGATGGTCAAGTGGGGCGTGTCATCACGACTTTACACAAGTGTGTCTTTACCTCCGCGGCAGAGGCTCCGCCGAACCCCTGAGACCGACTCATCGAACCCCTGGGGTTCGACCGAACCCAGGTTAAGAACCACTGGCCTAATCATTGATCATCTTAAACAATTTTCAGGTTAAAAACACAATCAGTGTGCTGGGTCAAATCCCTGTTCCAACCCTGTTGTGTTAAGTCAAACATGGAGCGACTGGGCCGGTCTATGTTTGACTGCAAGGCCTGGTCAGCACAGATTAGCATTCTGCTAGTTACTGAACCTGGTTTGGAACTGGCTTGTTGAAAAAGTTAAAAAGTTGAATTGTTTTTAAAATGCTTAAAGTTCTTTGGCAGCCACTGCATCAAAATCTAGTCCAACTCTAAAAGAATCTTCCAGATTTCTTCAATGACTTGTTAATGAAAATGTTTAAACTTCTTTTGTCTATACCACACATTTTAAAATGATTTGAAAATGGACTCAATAAAGTATTTCTATTTTTAAAAACTGCTAAACATACTAACAACGGCTTTGTGAAAAACATAAATGAGATGCTTTGATCACAGCTTGACCCAACTTACCAAACCTTCTCAAACTATTATACATGTATCACAGAATACTTGCATAATTATACTTTGTTTAAATTTGACTTCTTCTAGAAGTCTGGTCATCTTCTTTTTTCACATAATAATTATTAGAGGTTGTACTTTGTAAAAGTATTTAAACTGAAACATCGTTAGATTTTCAGGTTTGTGAGAGGTCTTCATTAAAATGTCAAACCTTTCCCTGGAACTTGACTAATTTCTCAGGGGGTCACCAATTATTAACACGCACTTTGCCAAAAACTTCATGGAAATGCATCCAACAGTTTCTGAGCCCTGCAGCTAAACAGCAGAGCTGCCACCTTCATGGTGCCGGAGACGTAATCGGTTGACTTCATTAGCTGGGGAACATGACTGCATGTGGGCCACATAATTCTGTGCCAAAGAAATGGATGAACTGGCAGCTTGACAGACAGTTTTCTGGTGCCGGGCCGACTAACAATGATGTCCCAGAAAGCCAAAAAGTCAAGTAAAGTGAAATGTTTTTCTGCACTGCTTGATACAAACAGACTTTGCGGATTTACACAATATTCCTTAAGCCGACACTTTCCAACGCATTTCAGAAGATAGCCATTACCGAGATATTGTTGTTACTCTATTAGGTGACTCTATAGAGTCACTTTGGGGGGTAAAGGAGGGAGGGGTATAACTAGTTATATTCATTTGAGTAACATTTTGAAAAGTAAATGTACTTTAAGGAGTGTTTTTGCTATGCTGTATTCCCCAATATTGAAAAAAAAATCTAGATCTAGTATTGGTGACAATGTGCCAAATCATTAATCTAATTCTATGCTTTGTGCTCCGAGTGATGTCATGAGTTATTTATTTTACATTATGTGACTCTGTGGGTAGACTTCTTGTCTTGCAATCAGAAGGTTGTAGGTTCAATTAATGTTTCCTACTGCCACATGTCTATGTGCCTCTGGGCAAGGCACTTAACTCCAAATTGCCTACCGATCGGTATATAAATTTGTGAGTGCAAATGGGTGAATGCGGCTCTAGTATGAAGTGATTTGAGTGGTCATAATGACTGGAAAAGAGCTACAGAAGTTCAGTCCATTATCATTATATTTAGAGTTCATGATTGCACTTCCTGAAGAATCTCAAAGGTTTGTTGCAGTTCATTTGATTGGTTTCAGTTTCTTTATTATCTGTTTTACATCTTCTGTTATTCTCCTTATTGCTCTCACTGAACAAGTTCAAGTTGTTTTTCCATGTTTGACCCAGCTTGTGAAGATGTTGGTGTATTTAAAAATGCTGTACTGGTGCAAATACGTATCAAATACATTTGTAATTCAGTACATTTTTTACTACATTTATGTCTGTTTAAAAAAATAAACATTTAATGTCCATTCAGCATGTTTTTTTTTTGTTTGTTTTGGATCGCTATTGGCTGATATTAAACCTCAGATATGTGTATTGTATGTGGAAAAAGTGGATCAGTGCATCTATACTTAATACATTTTACAATGACAGAAATTGATTTGGAAACATTATTATTATTTTATATTCATGTGAATAATTTTTATTTTGGTCTTTAAAATATCATAATTTTCACATAGGTTTAGATGAATGATTAAATGATTAATGTTTTGATCAGTTAGTCAGTACTTTACCTGATACTTTTTTACTTTTATTTTAGTAGAGATGTTGAAGTAGTGTTACTCTTGAGTACAATTTTTTTGGGAACTTTACCCACCTCAGTTCAAAACCAATCATACAAACTAAAACTTAAAGAGCAATATACTATAATGTTATTCCCTCATCAAAAACATACCTAGAGTGTTGCTTTGAGTCTTTCAGGCATGTTTGAGAAATCCTTTTTAAGGGTTAATAGAGGGGCCACGTTGTAATGACTTCCTGAAGCAGAGTGTCAGAAAGAGCAGGAGGTTTTAAAGAGACAGAGGCCCAATTTCAAAGAATTAAACTATGAAGTCAGATTTCATTGAAGTCATATTTTATATTTAGCATTTTTTAAGCCGCTGAATGTAACATAGTTACTTAATTGTGCAATAAAACAGCCGGGAAAACCCATGGTACTGCCCCTTTAAGCAACAAAAGAAAACCTCTCTCCAGTCCACTGAGGGCCACACCAGAGAAAAGCAGGAAAAATTCAACCAGCCTCACACAGCAGCAGACATCTGTGTTACAAACATCAGGATTGCCAGGCGGCGGAACAAGAGCGCAAAGGTTGCTGAAGCGATGCAACACATTTCATCATCCATTATACATGAGGCTACCGCTAAGTAACAGTAGCCCTGGTGGGCCTCTGCTGCCATTATTCATGGATATCAGAAGACACTCTGAAAATGGATGTTTCTGAGTCTAAGAGCCATATTTTCCTGAAAGCCTTGCACAACTTGGTTGAACTTTGCTGGATAGTCATGTAGTGTATCCCTCTGTGTTGTAGCGGGGAGATGAGGGCTGTGCTAATCCTCTCCTAGGGCAGGCACTTAGACCGCTGTGTACAAAGCCCATTAATGTAAACACCCTTACACTACATAAGAAGCAGTGTTCTTTTAAAAGAGGGGCTATTTTGAATCAATTAGGCCAACTGTGGTTACACATAATGGATCAAACGCGTTCTAAAAAGACTCTGGCCTTCAGGCTGAACACTGAGAATATTCCATTTTAAAAACTGCTAAAAACAACATCAAAAAGCTAAAGGGCTAACTTTGACATGTAAACAATTGAATTTTTTAAAATATTTGCTTTAAAAATAAAGCAACAGTGAGTTGCTAATCAGAATAATTACAGGTTAAAGAGTAAAAAGTTTAAATCACCTTTACTGTAGGGATGAAGATTTATCGTATTGTTTATCATTTATCGTATTGTTTATCATTTTTTTTAACAAACCTCCCTTCATGATAAGAATTCTGATTTGTCATCTCAATATATTTCAGTTAATGATATCAAATAAATAACTAATCTGGCAGTATTATTAGAAGTGGTATTTTTACCATTTTCTCCACTGTATGTTTTATGAAGCCAAATAAATATCAGTAAATTCAAAAATTTGATTGACTGCAGTTACTGTGTGCAGTTTAATGTTACCTTTATGTGAGTGGAGTTCTGAAGAAGATTATGTTAAATGTGGATATTTTTCAAGAGCAGTATTTTTTATTGTGATCACGTTAGTACCACAAAATACTGCAGTAAAAAGAATCATCTGCTCTCATCTATAACAGCACAGACTTACAGCAGGACTCTAACAAAAACTCTGATTAGTTCCTTATTGAGATTTAAGATTTTTCTTTTTAGTTGAAGCTTTTTTTTGTATCACAAAGCCAGGTCCCTTCATCTCAACTAGGTCCATCACCATGGTAACTTATGTGGGAAGCCTCACCCAGTCAAATTAGAATTCAACATGTGTGAAAGCAACACTTCTATAGCAATTATTGAAATGAGAAAATTTATAAAATAAAACTGTGGTGCATGAACCCATGAAGAGCCTTTTCCTCATTTTCTTATCATGGCTGAAGAAAAGCTTTGAGACATGCATCACAGAAACAAACTAAAGCAAAGTGATTTCACAACTTCCACGTGTGTACATATATAAATCAAGTGCTTTGTGTTTACCCAGTAACATTCCTTGTTTCAGTCCCTTCCCAACTAATAGCCCAGCATTGTTGTTGTAAACCATGTTACTACAGGAACACCTTCATGCTCCTTTCTCTAAATTTCATGAAAATGTAAAAGACTTGTCTCGTATTATTCTTATTATCAATTGTTTTCATCGCTACTGTTGCATTTTGACAAGTGTGACAAGTGTGAGATCCACAGGCTGATTAGCATTTTGAAAAGTGCTTCTTCATAACCAACTCACAAAAGAAAGTATTTCTAGTTCTGATAACCTGAGGGGAGTCAACAAAAAGGGCTTTTGGTTCTCCTGCCATTATTATCAATTGAATGTGCACCATTAGTCAAATTACACCAGCTTGTTATAAACAAGACCTGTCGGCCATTTGCCTACTTTCTAACAGATTTGTGAACTTTTCAGAATTTGTGAAAATCCTTTTTGTCTTCAAAACTTTACTTTGTTGAGCTTCACATGATGTTAAAATGTTATCCCCTCATCAAAAACACACATGCAGTGTTGCCTTGATTCTTTAAAGCATGTTTGGGAAATCCTTTAATCTCCATGGCAACCATTCAACTGTACAAAATTCCTGGATGGGCTTAGCTCTGCCTCAAAGGCAAAGCTCCTCCTTTGAGCTGCAGTTTCAACATTTCTGAGCTTCCTCCTCACAGAGCAGCCCTCCCCCACTCAGCTCCTTCAGACTAGCCAGCACCAATTAGCAAACACCTGATAGATCTGCTGAGCTCATTATAGGAGCTACTGCTCAGAGCAACGCTGGTAAAATCGTTGTTAAAGGGTTAATAGAGGAGCCATGTTGTGATGACTTCCTGAAGGCGGAGCTTCAGAAAGAGCAAGAGTTTCTTAAGGAGACAGAGACTCAATCTCAAGGTGTTAACCTACCAAGTCATATTTGATATAACATTTTTTTCTCAAAGGAAGGTAACATAATCACTTGATTGTGATATAAAATTATACTTTCTGCCTAGAAAACACATAAAACTGCCCCTTTAATCTGACTTCATCTGTCAGTTTTAAAGTTTAAAGCTCAGGGCCGTCCCAGCATCCACTGCCAGCCCTCTCACTCTGCTGGCCTCCACACATTCCTCTTGTTGCTATCGCACCGGACAAGCCCCGCGCCTTGCAGCAGCAGTTTATCTGGAACACGCAGGAAAACCGTGTTGCTGCAGTCAGCATTCTACACGGTTCATGTTCACAACCCTGTCACCGCTCGAGCGCAGCGAAGGAGAGACTTCCCGTGGAGATACCCTTGTCACTTTAATTGATGGCAAAATTGCCGTTGGTGATCATTAACAACTAAGAGCACTTCTGACTGCAGGTGGCTCGGTGTTGAGAGGTTCCAACTCGTTTATCATCCGCTGAGCCTTCCTGTTGGGTTAATCGTCTTACCTCAATTAATGGTAATAAATTCAGGGTTTTCAGCCAAATGTGTCATTAATTCTGATCCCAGTTAATGGTGCAAAAATAATAATAGTCCTTCAAAGAACAGAAGAGAAAACACAATAATCATCTCCATTATAATAAAGAATTACCCTTTCAGCTTTTTAGAATATACTAATAAAATGGCAATGCAGCTCAGACGCAATGCAAAAAGTTCCCATGTTGTAAAAACGAAACACAAGGAACCTCATTAGGAAGAGGAACTCAAAAAAACATTCATAAAATGTACCATATGGTTCATTGTCCAAGGCAAATGTGAGTTAATCTGGGCCTCCATACCACCAGGGGGCTCCCTAGAGTAAAAAGGTAACATGATGTACACATATTTACATACATATATAACATTGACAATAATATAAGCTAAATGCTATTAAACATGGAAATACAATTTCTATTTTTTAATAGTTTTTATAGTACACATAATAGGCTAATCTCTTCCTGTTGTTGGCTGCTGCCACTGTTGGGGAAATATAAAATATTATTAACTTATTTATGTAAATTTAATGTTTATCAGCTGATGTTATTTTCCAACAGTTAAAGTAATACGACATCACAACATGGTTCCTCTGTTAACTTTTTAACAATGATTTTACCAGCGTTACACTGACAAATGGCTTCTTGCAATTATATATATATATACTGCTCAAAAAAATAAAGGGAACACTTTAAGTGTTAAACACCTGTTTAAGTGTTCCCTTTATTTTTTTGAGCAGTGTATGTATATATATATATTTCAACATAATGGACTAGAGACGCAGCAGTGAATCGTCCATAAGAAGGGACAGAGCAGACTGGACTTCTTGAGGAAGCCGAGATCCTTCAAGGTTTGCACCAAGATGCTGCAGATCTTCTAAGTCTGTTGTTGAGAGCGTCGTCTCTTCTGCTGTCATCTGCTGGGCAGCAGCACCAGAAGCAGGAACATAAAAAGGTTCAACAGCCTGATAAAGAAGACTGGATCAGTTCTTTATACGACTGTGGAGCCTCTGGAGATGATCATGCAAAGAAGGATTCTTCATATGATCAAGAAAATTATGGACAACTCTGACCATCCTCTTCACAAGACTGTCTTGGGAAGACAGATTTTGTTAACTGTACTGTATCATTTTCCTTATGTAGTAAATTTGTCCTCATCTTATTTTTATTGCCTTAGTTTCAATATGCATGCTTCCAGTTACTTTTGACAAGATGCTGGTACACCTGAAGTTCCCCTCTATGGGACAATAACAAATATTTCTATTCTATTCTATTTTATTCTTTTCTATTGTCTGAACATTGTCAAAATGAGACTGGGTTGTGTAGAAAAGCAGAACTCAAGCTGTGTGAGAATGAAATAATTCAAACTCTGCTGATACTAACAGACGAACATTGTGTGAATGACTTATTTGCATTTTTTCAAAGTGCAAAAAAAAGGAAAGAAAATACTTCCTTAAATAGTTTGAGTCATAACTGTGAGAATAGATGTGTTTTAAACAGCTTTTACAAATGACATCTTACTGCATTTCAGTTTTCACAGCGGCACTATTAAAAGAGTTAAAGATATTCAAACAACAAAAACCAGGCAACCAAAAGAAAAACAAAACATTTTATGGATATAGAAAAGTCCAAAGTGGAGGAAACTACACTACAGTTTAGTTTCAGTTTCTTACAGACTGAAACACCAATTTGATCTGCATATTAATAATCAACTAAAGCACATCACTACTGAGGAAACTGAATTTATATATAATGTAGCTTGAATGAAATGTTTAAGGAAATCTAAACTTTTTGCAGTTCAAACAGACTAATGCTGGTCAATTTGATGTTTTAGTTTAATATATTTACTTTACCACATATTAATACTCTCTCCCAAAAACGTCTTCAACTTTTTTTTTGGGAAAAGAGCTTAAAGTATTATTCTTAAAGTATTCAAACCCCTTTGTGGTTGTCCAATCACAACCACAAAGTTCAGAGTACAATTTGGATATTATACAAATTATGTACAACATGATGTAGTGAAAGACAATCATATTCAGTTAATTAGAATATGTGTTCTGATATGTACCTTTTGAAAATAACATCCTAAAATAAGCACTAAACATACTTTTCACTAAGGCTATATTCCTGTATTAAAAATGTGTTTTTTTTTATTTGATATAATATTCTAATTTTAAGTGTCATGTTTTTCTTAGCTTTCTTAATTAACATAAATTCAGACTTTCAAACATCCATCTGTTCGTAAATAATCTATATAATGAGTTTCACTTAGTGATAAAGGTCATGAAAGAAAACAGATATTAAGAATTAATCATGTAGGTTAATATACTAAACCTGTGGAGAGAAGGGCTCTGGTCAGAAAAAGATCATCTAAAAGCTCAAATAATACCTGATCTATTCACTGTAATTCTATGTGTTGTGCTCTGAATGACATCATACTTTACTTATTTTACTTTATATTAATAATTCCTAATTACACTTTTTGGACCTTTTGAAAGGTTTGTTGCAGTTTATTTTTACATGTTTGACTAAGATAGTCGACATGTTGTCTTAGTTTCTGTTTATTATTTATGTTGCATTGGTTGTTATTCAACTAATTATACTGACTGAATAAATTTAAGTTGTATTTCCATGTTTGACCAAGCTTATGAAACTATTTAAATGTGCTGTACTGGTTCAAAGTTTTGTTTCTTTTTTTCTTTTGTGGGCTCTAGTGTCCCTTATATGACAGCAGGCTGACAGGAAAGGGGGAAGGAGAGGGAGGAAGACATGCGGCAAATATCGTTGGGTCCGGGAGTCGAACCCGCGACGGCCGAGTCGAGGACTCAAGGCCTCCAAACATGGGTCGCACTATCCCATATGCCACCACGGCACGCCCTGGTTCAAAGTTTAAAGTAAATCTGTAATACAGTAAGTTTATGTCTGTGTTTTTTAAAAAATGTCTTAAGTCAATTCAGCATGTTTTTTTTTTTCTGAAGCAAATCGGTATCAGCCAACACTAAACCTCAGAAATCTGTATCAATATCAGAAGTAAAAAAAGTGGATCATTGCATCCTTAATATCTACTATAATCACAGTTAGAAAATAATTTTTCCTCTCAAGTCAAAAGTTGGAGGCACTTTGTGAAGTCTTATGAAACTAAACAACAAAAGTTCTAATTTGACCAATATTGTGTTTTCCAAGAGGAGGTGGTAAACAGGTCACTAGCCTAAACAAGACGCTTTACTTAAAGTATTTTACTCTCCAGCTAGAGCATCTTAAAACTGGATGGATTTGTGTCCTGCTAACCGTAAGAAAACAAAATCCTGTGATTATATTTGCATGTGTCAAACCATGGGTTACTTCACATCAACCGTGTTTTGTAAACCTGGTAGAAAAAGATGCAAATGAGCGGAGGTGAGTAAGGGCCCGGGGCCGTGGACTGAGGCCATATTTTTTTTCTTGGCACAGTGAAACATGCTAATTCCAGAACTTCTGTACTGCTGTTTGCTTTTACAACCGGGTCAACACAAAAGGGTGATGTCAGGTCACGCAGGCCACATGCTTCTCCAAGGCATCGAGTGGTTTCAAAGCACCGGAGCAGCGAATGAGCCAGCTGTGTCCTCCAGCCAAGTCTCTCTCTGTGTCAGAGTAAAGAGTAGGTGGAAGCGAATGAAATATGCACAGTGTCAAGGCAAAAGGAGAAACTCTCTCTTTTGGGTGTATATGTATATATATATATATACTGTATATATATAATTTTATTGCAAACTGCACAGCAGGCTGAATGGCTGACAAGCTAATATAAAAGTTGCATCATTTTGACAGAGTTAGCAAAGCAGTTGTTGAATATTAAATAGAAGTAAAGCAGAAATGCAGAAGCTGATATATACATGTTTCTTCGTGTCTGCCTAACAATAAGTTAGCCCTGAATAAATAAATATATATATTTTATGTTTTTATTTTTTCAAAGTAGCAATTTAAAGTGCAGTGAAAACTTGAAAAATGTTTCATAGGCTGTTTTGCATTTCAGAGACCGATAATATGAGAGTGAAAACAGGGCCGGGGGATGCAGGGCTCAAAAGCTAAAGCTTGATCTCACACAGGGTTTCCAGCAACGCAGCAGGAGCTCCAGCACTGAAATCAACAATCAGCTTCACTTCAGCTGCTATAACCTGAGCACAAAGTCAAAGGTATTAGGAAGCTAAATCTATAATGCAAGGGATAAGTTATGGTACACATTACTGTAAGCTAGTGTCCCACAGATAGTATTACATGTCCTCACTGTCATTAGTTCATTAGTGAGGGAAGGTGTTCGGCTTCTAAGATGACATCACTGTTTCAAAGTTGCAAAATGAGTTTTGCTCTGATTTTGGATTTGCTTTCTTCATTTTCTAAGTGCTCAAGTGTCACAAAACGGCCCACTGGTCAGGTTTAAAACAGGGCTGCTCAATTACATCATCAGATGGGTCAGAAACTTTACAGGGTCAGACATTGTCTTTGGTTGTCCATAAAAAATAAAAGACATAAAAAGTAAACATTTGCATTCTGATGTGATGGTGAAATACACAATGCAAAAATGTTAAATCTTAAAGTATTTTTGATGTAGCTTCTTGCACAAATATTTTAGTACAGTTGAAACAAGACAAAACTAACTTACAAGTAACTCTTCAGCAAGATATAGGAGCTTGTTTCAAGTAATTAATTCCTTAATAGTGATTAAAAAGAACTAGTTCCACTGACAGATTATTTCACATATAGCAATACATTTTTCTCATATTGTAAGTTAAATAACCTGCCAGTTCATCTGTTACTTTTCATTAATATTGACTTAAATCAAGCTCCTATAGCTTATTGAAAAGTTACAGGAAAATCAATTTTGCCTTATTGCAAGTATATTAAGATAATTGTAATAGAAACTAGACCAGAAATACTTGGTAAGAAACTAAGTGAATTTTCCGGTTCAGTATTGGTAAAGACATGTTGCATGAATCAAGCTAACTAGAATCACTACTGAAGGGACAGAACAGTGTGCTGTGGGTTTATTATAACAGTGTCTTTCAAAGTGGGGAGTTCCAGTGACACCAGTGAGGCCTCAAATAGTTGGAAGAAAGATGAGGGGAAAACATGCAAAAATAAAAATATTGAATTCTGTAAAGTTTGTAATCAGAAAACGTTAAATGGTTGTTGTTTTTTGTAGTAAAATCTAATCAGTTTTTCAATTGTTAGCATATCATTTAGGTTAACGTAATTTATTGAAATATTATTTGCCTTGCTGATGATTCTGTTTGGCTGCCAGTCAAGTTTATCAAGCCGCTTTGCTGCTCAACCAACAGATAAATGAACAAGAAGGAACTGTCTGCTGCAAAGATCCTACATACCCATCCATCCATCCATCCATCCAGTTTTTTACATGGATGGATGGGAGGGGTGATGGTGTCCATCTCCAATGAGACATTTCTGGAGAGAGGCGGGGTCACCTTGGACAGATCGCCAGTCCATCGCAGTTGTTTTGGGTTAGCTGCTGTGTAGTATTGCAATTAGTTTAGTTATGTTGTTACTCTTGATAGAATTCACAGCAGATAAACAAAGAAACACACAAATGTGTTACCATGTTAAGTAAAGATGTACATTTTCATCTGGCTCTGTGGAGGGTTTTGAAATCAATGTGGCCGTCCCCGAACACCCAAAACCCAAAACCTCTTTCTACAGCACAGCATCTTCAAGCTGATATGGATTTATTAGATCAGTCAAACATGTCATAGCAGTGCATCACATTATGCAAATGCAGATCACCAGCCTGCAGAAAAAAATCTGATAATTAAACGAAGGGAAATTAGATGCCCATCTCTTTGACTGCAGCAGGACTGACCAGAACAGCTGGCTGAAATATTACAGGAAATGTGCGTCTCTGGGGTTCGTTCCATCTACTCCCAGCTCCAATAAATGACAATAAAGTCATTTATTATGAGACACACTGGCCGTTTCTGATATGGACGACATGGGCAGCAAAAATAAACAGTTCCCACTAAATTGAGTCTAGCAGCTTTTAGCATATCAAATTACACTCCTTTGATCACGTGACTATCAGGTGTTAAAACACCCTGAGATAGCTTAATGAAAATATGACTCATTGACAGAAATTCCTTTCCAGCTGCTTGCAGTGATCATGACAGCAGAACATCACAAGCACTCCGCTGCCCCGACTTGTGTTCTCTAATGCACGCCATCCAAATCAATCTCAGTAGCCAATTAAACGCTGAACTTCCACTCTGCATGCGAACAAACATTTAGCATTCGGTAATATGAAGACGCAGACGGTGAAGAAATGATGGAGGGTGTCGGGGGTGGAGCAGGGCGGTTTGCTAAGCCACTCATCAGGAGACACGACCACACAGCCACTGCTGCCGATTAGAAAGCGTAGCAGCATGGATATTAACATGCAATAGTTGGTGTTTGCACCCTGCCACGGCCCACCACGAGCTGAGAGCTGAACGGAGGCGAGGAATGATCTGCAGCTCTCCAAGTAGCAGAGAAGCCAAGCGCTGCTGAGGCATTGTTCGGGGTTTGTTTCTGTGATCTCATGGCTACACACCGGTTTCCCTGCCAATCTCTTCAGAATTTGCCTCCAAAACCCCCAACAATAAAAACATCCGCTTCTTTTAACAGACATTAACTCAACATCTGCCTGCAGCTGCACACCAGTTGGGGGGGAGCTGTAATATGACATATAGGATGTGCATCTTTAATGCAAAACTTCGATAAAAGACAATTGAAATGACAATAAGATTTAGCTCGCTCCCTCTAATAGGTAGAGAAATTGATGCAAGCCTCAAACAGAGAAGCAATCTTTTGAAATCCAATTATGTAAAGCTGGCAGGTTTCCCTTTTCACAGTCTGAGATCAATCTCACAGCTCAGAAAACCAGATATGATTCACGGTGTGAGGGTCTGTGGCGCTGAAAGAGCGGGTTGAGCCAGTCAGAGTTATAGGAGTGAAGGAGGTGGGGAGGGGTCAGAGCAGGAGAAACAAAACCCACCAGTTTACAAAACCAATCTGGACTTTAGGAGGCAGCATTTTCCAGCCACATAGCGCATTTAGAGCTTAATTAAGTAACTATGCTAACTTCAGTTATTATAAAAATGCTATATGTATATCAAATATGACTTAAGAGAAATTTGACATTGTAATTTAAAGCCTTGCAATTTGGCCTCTTTCTGAAACTCCGCCTCCAGGAAGTCATCACAACATGGTTCCTCCATTAACCCTTTAACAACATTTTTACCAGCATTACTCTAAATAGTTCCTATAATGAGCTCAGAAGTTCCACTGGGTGTTTGCTAATTATTGCTGGCTAGTCTGAAGGAGCTGAGTCGGGGAAGGGGGGGGGGGGGGGGGGGTCTGCTGAGGTGGAAGCTTAGAAGCTGCAGCTCCAATGGGAAGCTGCACTTCGAAGGCTGAGTATTTCCTTAATACCTTAATTCGCACGTAGTCTTTTCTGCTGCTCTTGTGTTTTTGCTGAGCAGTTAAACATTTAAGTCCTTCATACAAAAATCAGTTACAAATTTGTTGTTTTTTTAATGAAATGTTTGGAAATAAAACAATTAAAGATTGTCAGCTGCTTCCTGTCAAAGACAGAACACTGGTGAGTCTATGTTTCAGTCTGAGTGTGACAGCGCATGATGCCAGCCTACACATGTTTTTATTAAAGCACATGCAGCTGCACCAGCGACTGTTTTCTCTCGCCTGTCAGAGCCGGCCGAACAACTTGAGGTGTCACACCAAGCCCAATTAGTTTGGCAGCAGGACTTATTGGAGTGAAACTGCCTGGCACAGAACAAGAATCAAAGCATTTTTTGGCAAAAAAAAACCCTGGAACGTCAATCTCGCTCTGTTGCCAGGCATCAGTAAAGGAGTGAAAGAGGAGCTGCTTCACAACGTTGATTCACGACTGTATCATTCTTTGAGCATTATTTGGGAAATGTTCCCCTTTGTTGCAGTCTGTTGGAGAAGTACCCTGCTGGGTAAAATCTCACATCTAATTTCAAGAAGCTGAAGCTATTCCTGCAATTTGACGATACACATGTTAAAGGGGCAGGAATATCTGTTTTCCAGGCATATAATGTCATTTTTAAGCACCATCAAGTAACTATGTTACCTTCAGTTGTTGTAAAAATGCTGAATATATCAAATATTACTTAAAGTTGGACTTTGTGATTCATCAAATTGGGTCTGTGTCTCTTTAAAAACTCCTGCACTTTCTTAAACTCTGGCTTGAGGAAGTCATCACAATATGGCTCCTCTATTAACTCTTTAACATTAATGAGCTCAGCAGATGTGCGTTCCACCAGGTGTTAATGGGTAAAGTGGACCTCGGCCTTAACAAGTTCAAGAAACACCAGTCTAACATGATATTAAGTTATAGTCCATGACTGATATATTGAGTAAATAAACCAAATTACATTTAGCATCATACATAAGCACAAATATCAAAAGCAATTGTAAAATTCTAGTAGTCAACAGCTGAGTTACAATTAAAAATGTGCACAAAACTGTGTTGATATTCTGCTACTATAAAAAAAAAACAAATTATACAATTGCATCATTTCCTGCAAGATTGTTTTGAAACAACTGATTGGACTTCTCTTTCCCAGCCACATGGAGATGACATAAAAAAAAACAATCAAACCATTTAATTTTTTAATCAGTCTTGATTAATGTAATTCTTGTACTGATTTCAGGGTTTCCCCCCATGTATAATAAGCCTGGCAGCCTGCCATGCTTTACTAGCCCCACCGCCAGTCTAAGCGTCGCTTGTTTATGTTTTTAGGAGAAAAAAATAAATCGCTCAATTTCTTTTTCTTAAAGTTGGATTGCAAGCATCTCTGTTGATCAGAGCGTTTCATTAAAGGAGCACATTTATTCCTAAAAGATATGTTTATAGTTCATGCATTCAAAGCTGGCATGAACCACTCATCATGCAGGTTCAGTGGGTGAGGAGCTTTCGTGCCCGCCTCATCACATTGGTTTTATATTATTTTATTATCATTATTAGCATAATTTTTCAGGTTACACAATGCAACACACCATATCAAATGCTTTGTCTACTTAGAGTTAAACCAAGCGGCTGTCGGAAAAACTCGTCCCATAAACTCCAGCAACCAGAACGGTTTCTGTGACTCATTAAAAACTCAGACATAAAATGGAAGAGCTTCTAGAGCCACATTAGCAGCATTTAATTAAATCTCCCATTTGTTGTGCATCGTGCTCAGTGCAGCGGATTTAACGCATCATGCAGGACTGGTCCAAGGCTGTATGAGGCCTTGAGCAAAATTTGATTTTGGGGCCCCTCTTGCTGCTAAAAACATCTGCACCTCTACCAGCTTCTGTGTAGATTTAATCTGGGAGACGGGGAGTTAATTTGTATTTGTGGGCAAACAGAGCTCAAACTCAAAGGTTAAATTCACAGCATCAGGTTGCTGCTATGGTAACAAAACAATCTAACTATGAATATTGTTCTCTGAACTTTTACAAAGTAAACTTGCCAGCTCCTTAAAATCTTACATTTAAATGTTAAACAATTTAAAATCTTTTAATATATGTATGCTGAAACCACTAAATCAAATTTAGTAGCATTGATAATCTGAAACAAATGTTACATTTATGTATGGTTTGTGTTAATATATTAGCATTTATGGGGCCCCTGAATCTCCCAGAGGCCGCCGACTTAATTTGGATTAAACAGAAGTGCAAATAATTGATATCAATTTTAATTGTATTTTTTGATTTGATGTTTTTAAGACTAGTTGTGGGTTTAAATAGTACTTCACTGGCGATGTTTTCCCGTAACATATAATTACCCAGTAATGGATCGCCTCGGCGCCCCGACCACCGGGCTTAGGAATTTTTCTGAGGAAACCCGACGTTTGATTGATTGTCTGCCGTCTTTCAAGTAAGAATCATCTCTGAACATGAAGTTCTTCTAACCAAGTCACATCACTACACTCTCCCCCTCACTCTTACCTCCTTTCTAAGCCCCCTGGTCTATCAAAGGAATGCTATTTGCTCTTGCATTAGGGAGTTGGAAGGCACGTCCTGCTTGTTTAAAATTCAATTGCTTTACCAGTCATCTAATTGGATTTGGTAGAACTGAGGTACTGGTGACCTTTGCTCACAAGGCAGCTTGTTTAAACTGAATGTCTTGTAACCCCGGGACACCATCTTTAAATGATCAGACAGTGTGATGGTAGTCGGGATGACGGCTCACGTCCAAAGGTTAGATCAGTCCTCTATAAACACGGCCAAGAGATGGCTATGATGAAATGCCTACTTCATAATCATTTTCGTGTGCCGCTGTGTATCTCTCATGTGTAGATTTTTATTTTGGGTTATAAGCAGTTGATAGAGAATTTTTCTTTTATCCCTAACAATTGTTGGAAATTATTGTTGTAATATTTTCAACACAATAATTTGTTTGTTTTATCCGTTTTTTGTATATCTACTTAAAGTAACACGTCAGCATGACCTGTCAATGCATCTGATTCTTTAGAATAAAGAGTTGGATCCCCATTTAAGTCCCAGTGTTTTAGGAAGTATTTGCATGAGTCTCACAAGCTATAGATGTAATAGGTACCACTCATGTGGGCCACTTCCACAGGATGTAGGCAGGTACAGATACTCTTCACTTGGCACACAACAAAAACTCATTTTCTGATTATTTCAACTTGTGATTTTTTTTCTTTAGGACCAGTTGAAAGCTCTGATAGTCCATGTAAATCACCTTCTGGAGTGGCAGCATCTCAGCTAGTGAATTAAAAAGGCCCAACAAGCTGAAAAAGAGCTCTACAGACAGACATGACCACACTGCTGACAATACTTCTCTGCTTCAGTTAAACACTCCATACAATCCATCCTTTGAAAAAATTCCTGGAGATTCCAAAAAGATTTTCACTCTGCAATGTTGGACATCACCCGTTGATTTAGCGAAGACAAGCAGTATGCAAACTAACGTGCAACATGTTTACATCAGGGCCGCAGTGAGTCGTGTTCTTCTGCACAAGGTTACACAAAGCCCCTGAATGTCTACATACAGATTCTCCTTCTGTACGGAGAACCAAATGAATGGCAGTGGGTCTGAAACATACTGAACCTATTAAAGCAGGAGTCTGGCAATGTTTCAAACTCAAGGGGTAAACAAAGAAACAAGATGTTCTGATTTTTTTAATATATATATATATATTTACATGCAAGGCCAAAATCCACTCTGTCGTTTCTGAATAACAGCAGATAAAGAAGGAAAACATATTTTCTGAACTTCGCCAGCAAATAAGTTAGACACAACCTTCTAATTCATCATTTCATATCGTCGATTGGGGAATTCAATTTTCAATCTTAAAGCTATGATTATGGGAAGCTGGCTAACAGACACACTTCACAGAAACCTGGAATGTTGAAATACTTGCCATGCTGGAGGAAAAAGAACTGCTTTAGTGTTCTATAAAAAGGGGGCATGTAATATTTAATCTTTGAATGATCATAAAGTTCAAATTCAAATATTTAATATTTGTTTGAGACCTGAAGTGTAGTGATTCATTTCCAGTGCATGTAATATACCATTACTACCACAAGGTGGTGATAATGCATTAAAGTTGCTTTTTACTTTTAGAAGAAGAAAAAAAACTAGAACTACCAGATTTGGCTTAAAAATTAAGTTTCCACAAGTTTATCTTAAGAGAAACTTTTCAAATCTTAAACTGTCTTGAGACACGTAACAATCTCAACAAAGTGCTGTTTGAATGACTTTTAAAGGTTGTTGAAACTGAGGACCAGCGCAAGCAGTGCTAGGTGGGTTAGCATACCAAATGTCGACCACAACTGCCTTGTGAGGAAAACCATTACTGTAAGACTGGAGGAACTATATGGATTAAATATCCTCTGAATTATAACTTAGGAAAACATTTTTTCAACTTTTACAATATTGGCTAATTTCAATCAACTTCTAACGTTGCTGAAGAGGAAAAGTACCACATTCACGATGGAACTACCTCTTATTAACTGGTCTACACTGATCCACTGGACTTGTGGAAAATACATGAAGACAAAGATTCGGTGGCGGGTGGAACCAGCGAAGACGTTGTCCGTTACCTAAACGTTGGAACAAAGAGGACGTTTTTTCAGTGGCAGAAGTTCTGATAAATGGATCCCCACAAGCAGATTATTTCATTTATAATAAGACATATTTTCAGTGCTATAAGTAAAATAATCTTCCAATAGAAATAGTAGTTTTTCATCAATATAAGAGATTAATTACTTTAAACAAACACCTGTATTTTGCTGAAAAGCTACTTGTCTTATTTCAAGTGTACTACAATGTTTGCAGTAGAAACTAGTCCAAATAATTGGATAAGAATTTGTGTTTTTGCAGTGATTTCTTCCTTCTCCAAAGTTACATTGGCCTCTTTGTTTCCCTGTTTTATGATTCTCCTCCTTGTTTGGCCAGTTTAGGTGGACAGCCATGTCTTGGAAGGTTTGCTGTAGAGCCACGCTCCATATCAGGACGATGGCCTGAAGAGTGCTTCATGAAATGTTCAAACCTTTTGGATATTGATTTATAACCTAACCATGACTCTGCCTCTCCACATCTTTCTCTCTGATCTGCTCTGTTCTTTGGTCGTTGTGATTGTTCATTAACAAGCCTTCACAAAGCAGCTCCATTTTTGGTCTAATTCGGTGTCTTCAGAAGGTGGTCAATGGGACTGGATTTTATTCAGGGATATCAAGAGTATATGGGGCTGAATGAAAGCAAAATTATTTTTTTTATGTAACCATTCTACTTTACAATTACAAGCTACTTTGTGTTAGTCGTGCACATAAAGTCCCAATAAAATATAATGTTGGTTGAGTTTGTAAAGAGACAAAATGGGATAAAGTTCTAGGTGTACAGAGTCTATGCTCCTGGTAGAAATATACAGTAAAAGCATTTGCTTTTTACTCAGCCCTTTAGGTATTCATTCTTCTTCCACATAACAGTCAAATGAAAGGCAAAGCAAAATTACACACCCACTGCAGCAGTACACAGGAGCAGCGTCCAGAGGAAGCTGAACTCATTAACATCTTCTGCTTCTCCTTCCCGTAAAGCATCACAGAGCCGCCTGAGAAAATAAATGCACTGTGTGCAGTTTTCTGACAACACCTTAGAGGATTTCAGCCACATAAAATTTCCATTTTCCTCCTTTTGGAACATTTTAAAAGCTGCTAAAGGAAAATGAAAAAAAGCGTGAGGAATAGTTGCTTTGTGCAGCTTTAGAGTTTAACAGCAAAACAATAACAATGTTTAGTTAGAGAAGAGGCCAACATCAGCCGGTGGCTTTCTCATTAAAGGTTTTCAAAATTCCTCACATTAACCCAGAGGACACACCAATTATTGTTAGACTTTGCTGCAGAGTATTTCTGAAGTCTGTTTCCTGGGTTGAAAACAAAGATGCACTGAGAAAGGCTGATAAAGCTGGAAATCTGACATTTTCTAATTAAAAATATGGTGGTGGTGCCATCATGCTGTGGGGATGCTTTCCTGGATTATCAAAAACTCAAAAATATTTTCTTCCGTGTCACTCAGTGGATTGTATCTAAGTGTTGACAGGTTGCAGGGAAAGCAATACTTTTCAGTGTTGAAGTGGTTACTGAGGCGATGCATATTCTACACATACCAACGTTTACAGTGAAACTTTTGATACTTTATGAATCCAGCTGTGCACAATACTTTCCATTTTTAAATGTACTTATTAAAAATTACACCATTACCGGTGTATGTTATTCAAAATACTGATGGGCTAATTTTTTGATTCTTTGTGTTGTTTATTGCAATAACATATAATGGATTTTAAATTATTATTATCAAATGGTCAAAGATTTTCAAAAGCTTGACATCAGAATGTAGCCATAAACCTGTGGTCAGTGCATCTTTTGTTGCTACAGTAATATCAGCAAAAGAACAGAAAAAAAAAACCTCCTCACAGAAACGTTTTTTTGTTGTTGTCTTTTTCTCAAGCTTGCAAGGTGAGAAGCAGTTTTATCTGGCTGGTCAGTAATTACAGCATCAAACTTTGCATGATATTATACAAATTAGCACTTACTGCACAAACAAACAGCTTAATCAAATCATATTTATACTTGGAGCCAAAACAATGACAGTATTATAGTCTGGATACAAACATAATTAATGAAATTTCAGCGTGAGTGTCGGGGAGTATGATTCTATCAGTCGGCTAGAATTTATAATCATTTATCAAGACGTGACACGTAATGCATCATTGTCTACATCGTAAAAAAGGAATATAAATGATTCTCTGAAATAAAAACAAGAAGATTTATCAGTACACAGTGTCAGATTACGGCTGCTAATGGGCTGAGACTGTACGCAGTCATGCTACATTAAAACCACATAATAAACTCACTTCCAGAGTGGTTTTGATGCAGCCGCCTTTCCCATACAGGATCGGTTCTGCAAAGCGCCAGAGGTCAGACTGCGGTTTGAACAACCACCAAAACAGACAGTTTCTGTCACAGAACAAACAGGGCAAACAGCTGCTCCAAAATCGACGGCGCCGCTCAGAATATCATTGCGATGCAGACGCAGACAAGCCGTTGGAGACAAATTCCCATTCGATATTCATACTGCTCCAGAGCATAATGAAATTCTTATCTTTCCAAACATGCGTAGATCTCCCTTTGCTCTTGGTGGAATTAAAGAGTTCCTTGAACAGCTGTACATTTGAGATAGATCTATAAAAAAATGGTTTGTCACTTCAAAACCTGATGCTGGAAAGTTTAAAAAAAGGCAAAAGTGAAAACAAGGATTTATTTGATTTTAGCTAAGTGCAACTCCTTGGTTCTGTAAATGTGTCAGTTCAAACAAAGCAAAGCATAGAGTGTGATAACTTGGCCTCTTATGTAAATACTGTAAGGCCGCTGCATTAATTGGATGAAGTGCGTATCAACCGTCATCACAGCTTCCCGTCGTCAAGAAATGTGTCATGGTCTCTGGTGAGCGATGGGAGTGGAAATCCAGAAACCAGAGAGGTGACAGACAACACTGCGTGGCTTCATCTGTCCACATTAAGATAAGGCTGGTGAGAAGTGGGAGCAGAGAGGAGGCTGATCTGAATGTGATTAATGGAGGGCCAGGCCGTGGAGGCGCATCCAGCTCACGTAGGCCATGTCCCTCTGATAGGCCCCAGCACAAAGTTTCATCTGCTGTCACTGCCCACACGGATCAGGCAGCCTGCCAATGAACTGAGGCGGCTTGATGAGAGATATTAGACTGTGATTTTGCTTATTTATCTTTAGAACATATTAGGATTTAACCCATTAAATTAAATTAATTATTTACATAGATTTTAATGAGTAAAACATAAAAAAAAATTTTTTTTGGTTGCAAAAATTATATATATATACACACCCTTGCGCACCCATCTTTGCGGGGACTTTCCATTCATTTCTACAGCCTAAACCTTACCCTTACCCTAACCTTAACCATTACATACCTAACCCTAACCAAAACTCGATTGACACCTTAGTCCTAAATCTGACCCCTTACCCAAAAACAGCGTTTCCCCTTGTGGGGACCAGGCTTTGGTCCCCACAAGAAGCATATACTACGTTCCTGACACAACGTAGTATATGTCAGGAAAATGGTCCCCACAAGGTATTAGAAACAAACGCACACACACATGCACGTACACCCCCCCCCCCCCACACACGCATACCCACACACACATATTCAATTGGGCCCCTCCCCACGCAGCTGCTGTTACAGTTTTGTGAGTCTATCTGACCCATCAAAAGCGTCACAATTTTAAAGGCTTGCAGCTGCCTTGCTTCCTTTGGTCCAATACTGATAACTAGCACAATATTTACTGCTCATGAATTTTACATGCAACAGTCCACATACAGTATGCAAGTAGGTTGCTTAAATTTTTTCTATTAGTTTTAGATTACTGACATGTCTCTCCCCAGGAGCAACAGTCACAGGCAACATGCAAAAATATACATGAAGCAATCCAGACTTCTCAAAAAAATGCTAGTTGAATTTTATTCAAGCTGCAGTATATAACTTTAATAAAAAAAAATGTTTTCTCCATATTTGTTAAAGCTGTCACTATGTTGTGCCAGTTTGTTATGAGATAGATAATCTGTGAAAACAATCAATGTCCTCCACTTCCTCCCTGAACTGCTATTACTGGCTAAAGAAATGCAACGTTCTGGCCAAAACAACCAATCAGAACCAAGACGAGGGTCTTATCACCCCCAATCAACCTCATTCACTCACTGCCAAGTGTGTTAATAGTGGAAAAACAAATGATTACAGGAAAAATGTTTATCTGCTGTCATATGCTACCTAGACTGAGCATTCACAATAGGCTGCGCTAGCTACAGCATAGCACAGAGAGAGGGGAGGGAGGATGAGCAGCCACAAAAAAACTAAAGAGAATGCAATGTTGTGCTAATCCATTTATAGTTTAAACAGAGGAGCTGCCAGTTTATCTTGAGAAAATAAATAAATAAAGGTGCAGAAGTTAATTAGACCGTAACATGCACAGTGCGCTACAACCAATGCAGGCGTGGCTCCGCTGCTGCAAAGAATTAAACTTAATTCGTCCTGTGGTTTTAACAAATGGAGCCTTCTGGGTGCACGTCACACTTAGGGTGCATGTTTGGTGTATCTGATGTAGCCATAGCTTTGTGGACCGAAACTTATTGGTGAACATAATTACAGAAACCCCAAATGTTGCATGAAATCCTGCTCTGGACACGCTATCCTAGCTTTCAATGCCAGAATCAGTGAATTCATGTGAGGGTTGAGGAAGCTTGATCTGTGTAGTGATTTAGAGTTTGCGCTCCGACCGCCCGCTTTAACAGAGCCTTCCTCCTGCTGCGTCCTCTGGCAGAATCACAACCACCAACCGAACTCCAACCATCAAGCTGCCACGCTGGAACACGTCCAGCATAGCCCCCCTCCCAATGCACCTCTAAATTCCCCATGCCACTCTGGAGGTTGAATCCACCAAACAGCAAAACAAAAACACAATGTTCCAGCCGGCAGGCTGGGTGAGATGTCTGAAAGGTAAAATGTTAAAAAAAAACAACAAAAAAAAACAAACAAATGGCACAACATTTATCAGGCGCAGCAACTAAAATTAATGTTTTTCAGAATTTAAAAAAAAGCCAGACAGGCTGATTGCTCTTGGTTTAACACTGAATATTGTCAGAGTGAACTCGTCAGACTATCTTTAACGGAACAGAAGAAAAGCACCAACATCCAGAAACAACAGGAAGCGGGAATATTGGGGGGAGATTAGAGTGAGATTGCTCTAAGTTTGATATTCCAGCAGATAATGTGAGTGCAAATTTATTTTATTTTTTATTATTCCTTCTTTCTAGGTGCTGAGAAGAGGCCCAGTGCAAACATTGTGAATTACTGGCTGCCTTCCATGTAGCTCACTGAAATCGGAGTTTGTTGAAGATCTGGAAAATCCACCAATGCTACAGGAAGGCTCACTATATTTTCTCATTTCATCTCATCCCACCTCATCCTTTAACCAGCACATCCAGCCTAATACGAAGCCAGCCAACTTCGTTATGAAACATGCACTTTGCACTCAACTATTTGACTTTGTCAGCATATATTTGTAGTGAAGCGTCGGTTAAAGCTGAGTGTGTAACATTGCATAAGTATTCATAAGCTGTTTTGACAGAGGAATTAGAAATTCAAAATGACCCAATGCCACCATAAGCCGTTTGCAAAAACACGCTCCGCAGCAGGAGATTTAAAGATGATGGATGTCCACCGTAATAGCAATTTTAAAAAACATTTTCCTCCTATGGACGAGTCATAATAGACAAAAGGATTAGTTGAAAAATGACAAGGAAATTTAAACATTCAAGGATCTGTGGCTTCTAACAGCTGAAACGGAGATTCTTAGAACTGAGTAAACAGTACAAACAACTTTTACCATCATAGGCTGATAAACGGGGGCAGTTTCAAACATACTATGCAGCATGGAACTTTTATAAACATGTTTCCATGTGTCTAAGCTGTTACTGTGTCGTGACAGCGTGGTTTGAGTCAGAAACAACTAGTGAGTAGGTTTTAGCGTTGCTCAAGCTGCTATACTGCAAAAATACAAAATCTTACCAAATAATGTTGGTCTGCCAATATTTTTTTCTACAAGTGAAATAATTTGCCAGTGGAACTAGTACTTTCTTCATCAATATTAAGAGATTACTGATTTAAAACAAGCTCTTATCTTGCTGAAAGGTTGCTTGTTAGTATTGTGTCATTTCAAGTGTGCTAACATATTTGCACTAGAAACTAGACTAAAATTACTTAGTAAGATTTTGTTTTTGCAGTGTAGCGGTGGAGAAACAACTTACTGTTACAGGAACACCGTTTAACCACCGTAATCCGTCTGTCATGCTAACTAGCTGTAGCATTCAGAGCAGGCTCCGCTATGCGGGCAGGAGCTGCAGAGAGCAGAAGCAAAATGAGCAGCGAAATATAGAGAAATTCATCAGGACAATATCTGCAAGAAACCTACTTCTTCAGAGAACATTTGCTATCCAGCAACATAATGACCCATAGCATCCAGCTAAAGCTACACAGAGACAACAAGATGGATGCTCTGGAGTGTTCCTACAACATAAAAACTGTACAAAAGAATAAGGCAGCTTCTTATGGCTGATATCGGTATATTTAAATATTCTCGCTTGATTCATTAAAGGGGCAGCATTATGTATTTTCTATGCACATACTGGCATTTTACAGCACAATCAAGTAACTGTTACCTTCAGTTATAAAAATGCTATATATGTATCAAAAATGACTTAAAAGAAAATTGACTCTGTAATTTAACACCTTGAAATTGGGCCTCTGTCTCTTTAAAACCTCCCGCTTTTTCTGAACTCCTCCTTCAGGAAGTCGTCACAACATGGCTCCTCTATTAACCTTTTAACATTTTTACCAGTATTGCTCTGAGAAGTATCTCCTACAATGAGCTCAGTAGATGGTCAGTTTCACCAGGTGTTTGCTAATTGCTGCTGGCTAGTCTGAAGGAGCTGAGTGGAGGAGACACAGCAGAGTGTTGCTTTGTGAGGTGGAAACTTGCAGCTCTGAGCAGGAGCTGTGTCATTGAAGGCCACCAAGGTATTTTGCACAGCTGAATGGTTGCCATGGAGTTGAAAGTGTTTCTCAAACATGCGTGAAAGAATCAAGGCAAAACTGCAGATTTGTTTCTGAAGAAATAACATGACGTAAAGCTCAATTCTTTTTTATATAATGCTATCATTGACATTTAATGACACAATGTTAATTAACAATGACTGAAGTTCATCATTCAGTATCTTTGCCTTTACGTTTGCTGTCCTGACGACCACAAACTACCACTGAGTTTCACTTTGAAGTTAACTCCAGAGTCTGCCGTCAGAAACAGACTCGTCTGTATACAGAGATAATAATTAAAAAAAAGATGAACTATTCCTATAATCAGTATTTCGGCTGCAGTTCACGCCACTTCATAGACATCAAAGGGATGTCAGCAGAGAGCATGTCATCCTTATCAGGTCACACATGCATTAATGTCGACACCTTCTGCTGCTGAGCTGATCCAACCTGCAGCCCTCCCTCTGCTCACACAGCAAACAGTTTTATGTACCCTGGATAAATATCATGTGATCAATTTATGGAACTTATTAACACAGAGTAAACAGGCACTAACTGGGATTATTCTAAACACACCGCTAAGACCTGAAAGGCAAAGGGAAAAACAATTTTAAAAAATTGAAGACAATTTCTAAGTCTTACCCATTTTTGTTTTTTTCTTACCTTTAAAAGTCTATGGCCACGGGGGGTGTTGCCTTCTTAAACAAACTTGTGGTTGAATTTTTTTTTTCTTTTATTAGATGCAAAGAAAAAAATCATGACAAATATTTTTCTAATTTTTTTTCCCACTATTCTTAGTGCCAGACCTATAAAAACCTGCATAGAGTTTGAAAAAAACATGAAAGACCCCAGACTGAGAAATAAGATTCTCTGGTGTGATGAGACAAAGATTGAACATTTTGGTGTTAATTCTAATACTATGAGTGGAGAAAACCAGGCACTGCTCATCACCTGCTCAATCCAATCCCAACAGTGAAACATGGTGGTGGCAGCATCATGGTATGAGGGTGTTTTTCAGCTGAAGGGACAAGGACGACTGGTTGAAACTGAGGGAAAGATGAATGTGGCCAAGTACAGAGAGATCCTGAAGGAAAACCTCTTCCAGAGAGTTCGGGACCTCAAATGGACCGAAGGTTCACCTTCCAGCAAGACGAAGACCCAAAGCACACAGATAAAATAACAAAGGAGTGGCTTCTGAACAACTCTGTGACCATTCTTGACTGGTCCAGCCAGAGCCCAGACCTGAACCCAGCCGAGCATCTCTGGAGAGACCTGAGACTGGCTCCACCAACGTTCACCATCCAACCTGACAAAACTGAAGAGGATCTGAAGGAAGAATGGTAAAGGAGACTCCTGGCTGTACTAGCACAAAAGAATGCATTTACTCAATACTGAGTAAAGGGTCTGAATACGTATAAACGTGATGTTTCAGTTTTTCTTTTTTAAGAAATTTGCCACAATTTCTACATTTCTGTGTGGGGGGGTTCTGTAAAGACCAGTGCTTGGTCAGAAAAACTAATCCAAGCCATGAGGAGGGTACATAATGCTGCTCAGCCCCTCCCCGTCGCTCTGTACTAGGCTACATCTAGCTGCTTACACCAAAGCTTGCCAATAATGCTAAAGCTAGTTAGCATAGCCACTGGTGACGGTGGATAAATAGTTTTCCTGTAATGTTAGCTTGTTGCTCCGCCTCTAGCACAGCTGCTAACCTTGAGCCTGTGCAGAAACGAAGGATTTAGGCACCGATAAGACCCGCCTCCTGGCTCTGATTGGTCGTTTTTGACCTGGAGCTGGATATTTTTTTCCACAGATTATCTGCCTCAGCCAATTGCCAAGACATAATGACTGTATTTTTTTTAAATAAAAAGATGCCTACTGCAGCTTTAAAAAATGTGAACATTTATACAATCACTTTGTTTTTTTGATAGTCATGTTGTAGAAATTATATTTCAGTTGACATCAAAGGGTTTCTACTCTAACATTTTCTTAGTAACAAAAGTCAGGTTGTGTTGATTTATTTGTAAAAGCAATAAAACGTGTAAACCATCCAGGGGTTGAATACTTTTTATTACCACTGTATATCTACTTGATTACAGTGAGAAAATGTGGGTAGATAAATTGAAACAGCATTTATGGGAGTAATGTTTTGCATTGCTAATAATAATAATAATAATAATCATAATACATCTCTAACAACTGACAGTCTGGTGACATGACACACCCAGATACAGTGAGAGTTGAAACTGTTAAACATTTCAACGTGTGATCACACACCGACATCGTTGCCATGCCAACTGCCCTTTACTACACATATTTACCTGTTTGTCTGCCTCACATGTGATCATACTGAAGCTCTCATCATAAATGCTGAAGCATATCAGAAACAAATATAGTTCAAGCCGAGGATGAAAAGTCCTAACATCGTTAAAATGAAATGACTAACGGCTGTGGAAGGTTAAGTGACTTTTCTTCAAAGCTCTACTATACAAAATGTATTGTCTATCACTTATTTAACTTACTGAAGAATGTATTTATTCAAGTTAGCAAGATGGGAAAGAGTAAAAAGGTCTTGAATTATTGAGGATTCCTTTCTTTGGAAGCTGATGAAAATAGAAACAGAACCAAGTAGTGCTGGTTCTGGTGGGCGACTTGACTATAAAGTTGTACAAAAAAATAATAATTGTTTCCAAAAATTACACAATATATGAATGATGTAGTATGAAATATTAGAAAGATGTAGAATGTAAATTGTTTTATTGTGGAAAATGCAACATTTTAAAATTAAAAGATATGCACATTTTAACACTGTTTTCTTATCAAAACATTTTAAGATTGTTCTACAAACTCTACAATTTGACCTATAATACTTAGTGCTTAAATATTAAAGTCTAGCAAGTATTTAACTATTGCAAGACACATGTCATCCTTGAAGCCAAGGTAATAAAGTATTAAAATGTCACACAAAACATGACAAATAAATATTTCTAATTTGTGCTTTAGAGAACTGCTTCTGATTTTCTCAATTAGAAAAAAAAACAATCCACATTTAAACTAATAGGAAGAATATCCTTTGATGTGAACATGGCAAATACAAACTTTATGAACATTACTCATGAATGTAGCAATGTGGCTAAAGTATTTTCAGTCTGTTTTCAGTTTTTCTTTTACATCTCCTGTCTCACTTTCTCTGTCTGTTATCTCTTTTCTATTCTTTATTCCAACGTGATTAGCTGTTAGTTAACAGACTGTTATGCTACCTGGCTGAGCAGGTAGCATAACAGCTGAGCAGGTGCGTGTGTGTGTGTGTATGTGTCCATTGGTGGTGCCATTCCACGCAGCGCTCTCCAGCTTCCAGCAGTGACCAGTATTATATAAAATGCTGCATGATGAAGCATTAAAGCCGTTTTCTCAGCGATGCCGCGGTGTGGCAGCATATGGAAAATTCAGACTGGGTGGCAAATTACATTCAGTATACTGGATGGACTGGTAAACCAACCAGCACCACAACCCAATACTGCCATGTGGGTGGAACCTTTCTATTGGCACGTTTCAAGTATGCCCGTAAATCTGCTGCACAAGCAACATCCGCAAAAATAAGAGGAATTAAGAAAAACAAAACAAAAAACATGTTTCTTTTGTCGATGGTTTTTTATTAAAATATCATTAATTGTGACTGAGTTAATTGCAGGGACTGTAATTAAACATTTAATCAAATCCTGATTGAGACATTTTGTTTTTTGCTTCACCACAAAATTATCTGAACAAACAGTGAAGACATTTGGATTCCCTCCCTTCTTCATTGTTAGACTTTCTAAATAGAGCAGAATAGAATTGAACTTTATTGTCATTGCACATGTCACAGGCACAAAGCAACGAAATGTAGTTTGCATCCATCCAGAAGTGCTTAGCAAATCCCAGAAGGCCCACGCAACACGTAGCAGGCCACGCCTCCCGGGGTGAGGCGGAGTTCTTATTGCTCGGACAGTCAGCTGCTCCAGAGTAATGACATCATCCTCTGTGAAGTGATGCTGAAAATGAATCATCCCCCCCTAATGGCACGGTGGGCACATTCCTCCTGAACCCTGTGCTCCAGGGCCATCCATCCTCCGCTGCGTCTTCACTCATTGCGCCAGCCCCTCCCCCCACAGACTACCACAGACTGCCCATCCCAGCTGACAATTGCACCTGACAGGAAACTCGCATTTAATCCAATCAAAGCCTTACAGCTGGAATCCAGCAAGAGCATTCCTGTAAGAGGTCTAATGATTTTTTTTTTTCTTTCATGCTTACCCACTTGGGGCTTCATTTTAACCACAAATTGCTACAGCTGAGTTCCAGTTATTGTTTGGCTAATCTCCATTTGTTGATAAAGGTGTGTCAGCAGCACTGTACATGCGCAATAATCCCTTACATCTTCAGGACATTTTTTTGATTAGTAGAACGTAGGCCGTTTCAGTTAAATAAAACTTTGCTCTGACGCAAACGTAGAAAAAAAAAGAAGTGCTCCTGCTGTGATGAAATAACGACGCACTGCGACCGGTGAAGGCTGAAGAATATCCAGGGTCTTTATCCATTACACTCTGCAGACAGTTTTTTTGTGCAGTCCTGATATTAGGACAAAGAGCTCTTTTTATTTTTGTCCAAGGAAGGTTTTTTTTAAAAAAAATCTATTTCCAGGACAAAAACAAACATATACAATAAGAAAAATGAGGCTGCAATGTGGCCATGAAGATAAGGTTTTACTCTATCACACCTCAGTATGTGCATATAATAGAAAAAGAGAGCTTAAAGGTCTAGTGTAAACACAGATGTCAGGAACCATTTGTCACCTTGCAAAGGAAATGCAGCACCTCGCAAAACTGTAAGCACCCACTTGAACTGTTTCACATTTTGACTCGTCACAATCGAAAAGTTCAATGTGAGATTATCTGAGCAACACAGATTCTATGAGGTTTTTACTAATGAAATGAAAAAGAAATATAGCATACATTTATATTCTATGGCAGCCCAGAAGGGTCAACAAAATGCAAAAGCCACAACACAACAGCAACATTGTGTTGTGTTACCTCCATCTGCGGTAACACTTTGTAGAACCATTTTTGCAAATCTATTGCTGTGTGTCTATCAGTTTTGCACATGGAAAAAATTATTTTCTAATCAATGATTTATTCCAAAATAGGTCAAGCAAAGTTTGATTGAATCAAGAGTATTTTTTTAGTCTTGCAAAGAATTTTCAGTTACATTTAAAGTCTGAACTTTGAATGGGACCTAATTTTTGCTAACTTTAGAAATGTTTATATAGTGTAGCTTCCCCTAAATTAATTTTAAAGGGCTATTTTATCTGGCTGTTTTATAAACTTTAAGTTGCGTAAAGTTCAACTGTGTTGAAATTTTATTTACGGACTTAAGAATTCTTGTAGTAGTTTGACAGTTATATTCATGATCTTATTTTAAAGTGCGTAAAGATTGTTTATGCAGCAGTTCTATCTCCTCCCTCTTTTTTAACCACCATAATATTAAGGAGGAAATTTATTAGGTTAGCTTAAATTTTGGAAACAGCATGGCTCTCTTTTCCTCCTGTTAGCCCGGGTCCCGAGCGGATGCCGTCACGGCTGGAATGCAGACGGCGAGGCGCGATGACGTCACAGAGATACAGAGTTTAATTCAATAGAAAACACTTGAATTTAACAAGAAACTTCAGAGTACAAAGAAGTACATTCTTTACCTGAGACCAAAGAATTAAAAGAAAAGAACAAAGGCGCCTTTGGAGACAGCTGTTGCTTAAAAGCAAAACAGGGCAGCTGTCTGAATTTTTATTGTTGCGCATTCCCTTTTCTAGTGAAGGCGTTTCTCTTTGTTAATATATGCAAATAGGGCGTACCCCTGTTTTGACCAACCAAGAGCTACCTTGGAAAAAACTTAGACCTTCCCCTGAGTTTTAATGACAAATATCAAGAGTCATTTTAGTTATTAAAGTTATAAGTTATTTTCACAAAACCTATCTTGCTCCTCTACAGTCAGCTTCTCCAAAGATTTGAATCTTTGCCTTATCACAAACAATAATGAGATAGAAGTCTTTTCCAACCTGTAAAACATAACATTCAAACCATTCTCTTTTGATTCCGATATTGTCATAGTTAGTACATTTTCAAATACATTCCATTTACTAGATTAGTACTTGTAGCTTGGGTAATATACTTTAATCTAACACACTATTGCTACCAATATTAAAAAGGTGTATCAGAAATTAAACCTAAGTGTTTCCAAGATTCCTAAGCTGTGATCCACTCCAGATGCAACTCTGAGCTCCTGGGAAACCCCCGACCTTTGACCTGTGAGCCGGGGAAGATATTCTTTATGGCCTACTAATTTAAAGCCTTTCAAGAGCATAGTGTTTTATGGCTGCTCTAAGTTACAGCCTTGCCAGGAGAATGGGTATCTCTGATCTTTTACCTTGCATCAGCTTATCCTTTGTCCAAATAGGAATGTTGATCTACTTAAACGCACATGGCATTAGCTTAACTATATTAAACAATCAAAAATAGCCATATTTCCTTAACAATAACTATTTCAAACATGAAACAAACAAAATAAAACATGGAAAAAGAGAACAAAAATAGAGACATAAATACAGTATCCAAGAGCATTACAGAACATGTAAATTACAACGCAATACATACGTGTTGTAGTTCTAAGGTTGTAATTTTTCAAAATATTAACTTTTGAAATGTTAAAAGTTAATGCTAAATGTTAACTTTGCTAAAGCTGAAGTTAACATTTATCTGTAGCTAAATGTGTAAATGATTTTTAACCATCTACACCAAGATGGCTAAAAGCACTACACCATGTTGGTGTAGTTAGCGCAACTAACTTTTCACTTAGTGTTGCCTACAACCATAACACAGATAGCTCTGGGCGTATGCTTCTCCTAACAAAGCGACCATCTGCCCCAATCTAAAGTCTTTTGCTGCCTCTAAGCAGGTTTTCTTCAACGATTACCTGGTTTTTACCTGGAAAAGCCTAAAATACTGAACTTCAAAAATCTGAACATTTTTATAATAGTCAGACTTATGAAAGTAACTTTTTTTTAAATTGTAAAAGAATTATAAGAATCTCTCCTTTCACTTTAAACTGATGCACTACTTTGTGCTGTACTATTATGTCAAATTTCTGGTTGTTTCATTACAAAATGTGAAAATGTTCAAGCACTATTAATACATTTTTCAAGTCGCTGCGTGACGCACTGAGGAGCCATACTGAGAGTTGAGCTGGTGGAGCACTGCCTGGTAAGTCAAGTGGGAGTCCGATCCAGGCCACAGGCCTAACAGTCTGAGAGCCACAGGAGACCAAACCGACAGACTGCAGGGACAGAAGCTTTACTGAGGGGCAGGCAGGCCGTTGATCAGCACCGACCGGAGTCCACCACGAGGCCCTTGTCAAATCAGATGCCTGGATTTGTGACGTGTGACTCACCCTCGTTACAAAATATCTCCACGAACCAGTCCGCAGCGGCCACTTGACATGCAAATATTCACATAAAAGCCCAGCGAGAGCCACAGTGTCAAGGTACCAGTTTATTCTGAGAGTAAGCAGCTCATCACACGACGGGTTCATTGCAAAATCCATTTAGTGTGAAGCGCATTAATCATGCTGCGGGACTGCCAAGGTGTCGCCATTTATGCTGCTCTGTAGATTACAAGAGAGGGATGTTGGAAATGCTGCTTAATAGCGAGGAAGCTCTCATTACCGCCTCGCCTGTCATTCGTTTCTCCATGTGGCCTTGCATGAATTCAAAAGATGCTCGACGGGCAAAAGCAAGGATACTCGTTCAGCATGTGAGCAGCTCCTCGCAAAGCAGATGTTCACAAAGTTTAAAGGTACATTACGGCACCATTTGCAGAAATAACCTGCTGCACAGTAGATGCAGACATCATTAGGAGATTCTCAATCTTCCCGTCAAACTCCGGGGCCCCTGCTCTAATTTAGATTGCTCTTGCGGAACAGTCCAGAGCAGGTTCTGACATCATATTCAGCACCGGTGTGGTGTTACATCATAGCAGATTAAGACTCCATAACTACCTGCTGAGATGAAGGAACTCAACAGTAAAAGGCAGCACTGAAGGTGTTAAATAAATACTGACAGTAGGAATGATCCAATTTGCATGTCTTTTAGAACTCGGTCAGACAAATTTGTGCAAACTAGGAGGTCAAAAGGTTGATTTTGGCACAGACTTGAATTAGCGAGTTAAATATATCAGATTGGGAAGTAAAACATCACTACATCCCATGGTACCTGTATTCAGACATTTGAAATAATTAAAATAAAAAAGACGTTTGAAAGAAACTTGTATTAAAATTTCAAACCTCCCATAACAAGGTCTGAAAGGCATAACAACTGTTACCATTATGATACTGAAGTCAGTATCTGACTTCTATTTCTTGATTTAGCTCATCGTCAGCCTAATAGCATAATTGCCTAAGTCCCATTTTAAAAACCTAATAACAATTATGCTGTTAGGTTGACGTCATGTTTCTCACTAGCCGTTATCGCTTTTATACACAATTTCACTCAATTCTCATCTCCCTTCAGTGACGTGTCTGGAAATTCTCCCATTGAGCTTGATTTCTACAATTACTACTGGCAAGAAAGACAAAGAAGAGAAAGTGGTAGGAGGACAACGGCTTGGGATGTTTAACGACTTATCAAACTTATTCATGTGTGATTTTCTTGATGTCTTCAGCTGAATTTCAACTGGGCCAATCAGAAAACAGAAACAGTTGTGAATGATGACATTGATTTTCTGCACTGTTTTAGAATTTTAGTCTACCTACTGTATATAGCAGGGGTGTCAAACTCCAGTCCTCAAGGCCGCTGTCCTGCAGTTTTAAATGTGCCACAGGTGCAAAACACTGGAATGAAATGACTTAATGACCTTCTCCTTGTGTAGATCAGTTCTCCAGAGCCTTAATGACCTAATTATTCTATTCAGGTGTGATGCAGCAGAGGCACATCTAAAAGTTGCAGGACACCGGCCTTTGAGGACCAGAGTTTGACATCTGTGCTATATAGGGTTGTAGTTAGGCAACAGCAGTGGAGGAAGTGAACAAAGCCGTCTCCTCTGTGTTGGCGACGCTTCCAAGACTGTTTTGACATTTTATTGCTGGACAAGATCTTGAAGACTCCACAGGGTTGTTTATAGCACATGCAATTACTGGAAAGCTTAACTGAGCTGGCGCATTTCATACGTCACAGCCAAATATTAGCCTTTGGATAAAATTAGATCCAATCGTATAAAACTTTAACAGTCCACGCCTCTAGGAAGCAATCGATCCTCAATAGCAGAGCATCCAGATCCTCTGTACAAAGCAAAGCGTAGAACAAAGGGCTGTTTTTTTACCAGGATAGTCTCTCACTAAACTGCCAAATTAAAAGTTTTGATTAGATGCTAACTTCAATCTTTTCCAGTCTGCTCTTCGGTGACTGATTGTTGAACAATATTTTCTCTGTTGTAAGGTCAAGGAGAACACCAGTCAAGAAGACATTCACCATTCCATCTGTTGGCTAAATCTATTTCAACAAAGATCTAGGTTTTGAAATGGACCAAAGTCTTTTTGGTCTGCATCAGAGTTTGATTACACATTCACACCTCCCCAAACAAACTGGACTTTATTTATTTATTTTTTTAAGGTTTATTGGCTCTGGTGGCCTTCACCTGATAGTGAATTGACAGGAAAGTGGGCAGTGAGAGAAGGGGGAAGAAGTGCGGCAAAGGTCACCAGGCCGGGAATCAAACCTGCGACAGCCGCGTTGAGGCCCAAGGCCTCCACATGTGGGCCGTGCAAAACCCCTGTGCCACCTCAATACCAAAACTGGACTTTCTAGGCAGATGAACTAGAATTCAAATAAAGTGAACTAAACAGGGCTGGTGTGAACACACCCTTTACCATTCTTGATCTGATAACTCCCTGAGAAACTGTCACCCAGATTGTCATGCCACGATGTGCGCCCTCTAGTGCCCGTTCTGAATTAGTGTGGTCTGCATGTGTACTGAATTATAGACCATTATTCCTTGATGCTTAACTGTTTTTGGATGCAAGCGTGCATAAATTATGCAATTGTATCAGGACAATTCCATGCATCTTCTATTTCAACCTAGTGTGCTTACATACAAGATTATTATCTGCTCTTGAGGAGACGCACACAAAGCAAGGCGACTGTCAGAAGGTATCACTATCATTTTCTGAATGTCAAACTTGATCAAAACCAATGTTATCCACTGAAGGGAAGCCAGAGTGCTGAGTACATGTATATTGAACAAAAAGGTATGCTGCATGCCTCAAGCACAAAGAAGAACACAGTCATGAATCATTTCAAATTCATAGTTTGTCATCATCAGATAGGGGCTTATGACAGGATTTGATGGATGGGCCTGCCAGAGGGAAAAGAATTCAACTAACCTATTTGAGCTGCTGTGAATAAGAGAAAAACTAAAGCTTACAGAACACATCACTGCTCAAAATAAGTTTATCTACATAAATACATGTAAAGGTAATGAATACTGCCAAATCACAGCCTACCAGCCTGGTAGCTGTAGAATGAGTTCAGATCAGAATTTTATTTTGTGGTACTATAGTAAAAACCAAAAAAAATAAATAAATTGTGAATAATAAAAAAAAAGAACTTGGTTCTTTTTGGTAATTGCATGGCTGTGACTGCATGGCACAGCATTTATGGTGCCAAATACAAATTCTTCAGGACCCCATTACTCAAAGAAGTGTGGTTTATAACACTAACATGCACACAGTACCTGGGTTTCCATTGACCATGTAGTTGTGCAAATTGGAATTATGAAATTAAATTTGATTAATGGAGACGCGGCAATTTCGAAAAAAACTTGTCAAAAAAAAGTTATTGCAATAGGATGAGGCAGTTTTTCAGGCGTATCATAATAAGTATATTTTGCAAAACTGAAATGGAAAAACCCTGATTACACAAGTCAGCTGATCAACAACCAGATGTTAAGATTGAGAAAAAAGACGACAGGAAGTGGTAGGAGGATGGTGGTATGGAACGTTTTTTAATGACTTGTCATGCAAACAAATGCGATTGTATTTGTGTTTCTGATATCAAAACACCTCAATTGCAAAACTGTATTTTTTCTACAAAGGAATATTGACAGTTTAGCACATATTTGTAATGAAAACGCAGCTACCAACTACATTCAATCAAATTTTTGAATTTACCTTTACTGATATTTATTGATGCTCTCGTGAACACAGTGGAAAAAATAGTTAAAATGACATTTGCAAGAACAGTGTCTATAAAGTTTGTTTTATTATTCAGTACCATCAATTGTAATTTATCAAGAAAACAAATAAGTATTCTTATCGCAATAAGTCTTTCGTGATACATAATACAATACATGCCAATCTCTAACTGCCCCTGTAAGCATTTTCTAGTTTGACCCATTTCAGTATTGATGAAATATTTAACCTTTTGCTTGCTAATATCAGAATCATGTAGAAAGAAATAGATGTTAAATTACAGTATTTCCTCTCTCTACTCAATCTTCCCTGAAAAAACAAGCAAAACAAAAATCATATTGTCTTCGAGCCCAACAGCCAAACACAGACGTTTATTTAGCATTTCCGACAGTAGTCGTTGATGTAGAGTCAGTGACTCATGATCCACAGCATTCGCTGCAAGTATTGAGACCAAAGTGGTTTGAAGGTGAAGGATGAAATATTAACTCCCAACACAGACGGACAGCTTCCTATTCCAGATAGATAAATCCATAACTCTGCTCTGCAGCACGAAGCTCTTTTTAAGAAAGAACAGGATTTGTACGTCCTTGGCTGCAATGAGCCACCATTTGCAAGGGGAAGCTGAGGTGTATTAGCAAGTCAAGGTGTTATCAACCAACCAACAAGTAGTTCACTTTTTCCCAATTTCCCATTTTTCAAAATAAATGTGTGGTCAGTGTTTAAAATCCTCGCGCAACTCAATGACCCAATTTGGGTCACAAGGTCTGTGTGGAGATATCACAGTAATATCACAAAAGTAAGAAATATAAAACTTGACTGAAATGCTTTCAATTAAAAGAAATACAGAACAATTATGGAAGTGCTACTGTTAAATATTACAGATAGAATAATCCAGACTCATTCAATAAACTGGATAATTGACAAATCTATTTATTTCAAGAACTTTATCACAAAGTGAAACATAAATTACACAGACGTTGTGCTAATTATGATTGTTTTCTACTTAAAGCTAATAAAAACAGGATAATTAAAATTTGAATATTACATATAGCCAATAAAAAACAGTTTTTAAAAACAGAAGTTGTAGGCTTAAAAATGATATGTGCTAAAAGATTTTGAAAACATATTCTTAGTCTGACAAGTGAGCTTCATTGGAACACATTCCAATTTAAGGAATATGTCTGTATTGTCTAAGGCATATTTTATTATTATTTAGATCTTGATACATCAACAAAAAATAAATAAAAAAGGTTAGAAGTAACAGTCACTCGTTTAAAATGAAAATCAGTCTTTTCATGAATTCCCAAAAAAAATGTATACATTTTTTGACATTTTAATTTTAGTCTAGTCACAACTAAAGAGATAAGTAGAAATTCAGACTCAGCTAAAACAGTAGGCGGTTGTTGTATCAACCATCCAGACCTCTCAGGTCTTCTGGTTCTGCTCTGCAGCCACAGAACCAGAACCAAATATGGAGGAGCAGCATTCAGCTTCTATGCACCACAAATCTGGACCAAACGTCCAGAAAACTGCAAAACAGCTGAAACACTGAGTTCCTTTAACTCTAGAGTAAAAACCCAGCTGTTTAGATCTATTTTTGGACCAAAATAAATGAAACACTAACTCTGGGGAATGACAACTAAGGGCGTAAATCCCATCTCATTATTGGGGGACAATAAACAGGAAAATGTCTTAAGAGCATTTTGGAAGGGGGGGAGGGAGACCAGCAAAGTTCCATTCCCGAACTTGGTCAACATTTTTGTAACGTAAAATGTGGTTTAGAAAGTTTTTAAATCACATTCAAGCTGCAGGGCCAAAAATGACTAGTAATGCACATCAAACGTGTTTTATTCTCCGTAGGCAAACTGTTGAGAAGTAAAACTAAAATTAAAATTTTGCTTCTATACGAGTTTTGTTCAGATCTAATATGACACCTTTACAAAAATGCAAGGTTCTAAATAAAAACAAGTTTTAATGAGCAGCTCCACTTAACAAAATTCTCCATAAACATGGATTTATTGTAATGGTTCTTGATACAAAATATGGACTATTTAAATTACAACTTGTTAAGATTTTAGTTTTGCATATCCTGGATGGCTGAGAACCAATAATAAGTAGATAAAAATGAATATCTGGGGAGTATCATAATTTAAACACTTAAAGCACCAGGGTTTATATAGAAAAATATTCAGATTTTATTTTGTGGTTTAAAAGGCTCTACATTGAAGATGGTGAGAAATAAAGGCAGCTTTCTGTTTTTTCTATCTGTTCTCAGCTCTGGACACTTGCTCAGCACCTCCCTTCAAATTAAAACTCTCCTAATTCACGTACAAGTTTGATTTCCAAGGCATAACACGTTTCAGCCAAAGTAATGAAATAATGAACTACAGTCTGATTTTTATTGTTAATGTGTTTCACTCTATTAAGCCGTGAATGTAAATAAAAGACTTACATGTCTTTTGCTTTAAATATTTAGTTACTGGAGGGGTTTTAATTTGTGCTGCAGAGCCACAGCTAACAGCTAATAGCTAGCTCCTCACTTCAGTGGCTCTGACCAGCCTGTGCCGTTCAGCTGCTGTTGCTCCTCCTACACTTTGGACTGAACCATTGTTCTAATAATGGTAGGGGGACCTAAAAATTAATTCTTAATTTTTTTCTTAGATCAATGGTAGATTTATTTCATTCTTTGTTTCTTTTGCCTTTTCATATTGATCTTGTTTAAAAGCAAACATTTCTTCAATGATTTTCTTTAAGGGGGGGCAATGCAATTTTAGACTTTTCCAAGATTGGGGGGGTCCGGACCCACCAGATCCCCCCCGGGATTTACATCTATGATAACACTTGGTAAAACGTAATGTTTCAATTGTTATTCTTATGTTTTATGTTGTAAAGGGCTTTGAACTGCCTTGTACCTGAAATGTGCTATTCAAGTAAAATTTGATTAGATTGTTTTAACATGTATGGAGCGGTAAGCATTTTGGTTTGACTGAAGCCAAACCTGGGGTGTTTCAAAATTCAGGGGCTCCCTGATTCGAAGAGCGATTAAATCACAGCAATGAGACAAAGATCACCTGAATTCAACGCCTCCTCCAAATGTGACCCACAACACGTCTTTATTCGGCCAGATATGATGGACGTCTGCTGATTCACAGTTCACCTGATTATGCCAAGATTCATTTCAGCCAAACAGGAGATTTCTTGTAACAGTGGCGGACATAGTGGGAGATAGAGTGTGAGAAGGGTACAGTTTTAAATATAGGAACATTCAAATCTAGTGGTACAAAAATTAACATGCAAGCTAGTTTCAGCAAAATAACTGTCCTAACAGCAGCAATAGGAGGCAAACTTCTGTTTCTGGGCTATGTTCAAGTAGCTCAACTTATCTTGTTAACAAAATCTCACCTAGTGAGTCTGATCTGAAAGTAAGTCGTTTCATCCCAGCGGGATCTGTCCAGTACAACATTAGATCAGAATCTGACTCCATTTAAGTGTTTCTGCAGAGCTGAACCTCAACTCAAAATGAATCAGATAAAATACAGCAGATTTGCACAACATTTCAACCATCATGCAGTTTCTAGCTAAACCCAACTGAACTCAAAAGAGGAGAGAATCTGCATGAATCTACAAGAGCAAAAAAAAAGAAAACAACTAGTATTTTGTCCACTCTGCTCCCCTATATTAAGACATAATATCCTGCAAGACACTAATGTCTTAAGAGGATTAATGTTTCCTAGAAATCATAACAAGGAACTATTTATTAAAATGGATTTAGGTCTCCAGAAGTTTATATACTATGCTTTCTTGCAGTTGGACTATTTTTAGACACAAAAGGGCCAGAAAAAAAAAAAAAGAAAAAAGATGAAAGTAACCCGCTGCTCAGTATAGCACAGTATGGCAATCCTGTTCCCCATCCATCAAAGCACAGAAAGTAGGGGCTCTGATTTATTCATAAGCCAGTCCTCGTCTGCCACCGAGCATTAGACAAAGACAGATCACACAAAAGGCAGCAAATCTGCTGGGAAAAGCAAATTGCAAATCAAAACAAATCAAACTGAGGTGTGAGCAGTTTACTGTACTTCCTTTGCCAAACAGGTGGCTGCAGCCGCGAAGCTCAGAGGACCGAGAGGAAAGGCTTTTGCTGGAGAGAAGAAAGAAGAAACGATGTTGGTTGAGTCGCTGCACTAATTTCAACTCTGCGTTGTATCTGTGGTTTAAGGCATTCTACAAGCAGCATGTCAGGAATAATTCACCGTGATTCGAGCTGCACAGCCTCCATCAAGCTTTTGTCAGTCTCCGTCAGAGAGTGAAGGTCACCGCTCCATCCAGCTGACCTGGCCCTTCTCTTTGGATCTGCCCGTACCGCTCCACTGGATATTTTTTTCACAAATATTCTCTAAGGTTCAAATTATTTTCATCAAAAAGAAAAATAGACTGTGTAATGTTCCGTTTTTATTAGATTGCTCTTTTGCACCATTAGCAGGCTCACTCATTCAGTGCCTGGTGCAAGCTGACCTCCATTCAACCTTTTTCAAGTAGAGGATTTCTTTAGAAAACTGCTTTGATGTTTCCAGTGCAATCCACTCATCACAGACATCAGCCAATAGTCACATTTCTCTCTGAATTCATCTTAAATCCATGACAATTAAATAAAATGACAGCATCAAACATCACAGTTATCTTTGATAGCGAGCTTTTTTCTCAAAGAAATTAACTTTGAATCCGTTGCCTGCGAGGACCCTACTTTGACTAGGTCATTCCTTGCTGTGTAGTTCGTGCTACTGGCAACAACCCAACCTGCACTTTTAAGAATGACTTTTTACTGCTACAACGCACCGTTATTTCTGACAACTCTGCCTCTTTCACAAAGTTTCCTAAAGAAAAAAAAATCGGCTCCAATCCTAAACTTGTCTGAAGATTTATGAATGAAAAAATGAGAAGTCAATGGCAAATTCTCTGAGAGATGCTAGTCTAAAGTTCAATCATGGTATGGAGTGAAATACTCAAAAAGCATTACTTAAAACTCCCAGAATTTTTTGAGTAGTTTGCTTATGTTCAGTGGCAGTGTAGCATTTAGTCAACTTAGAAGACAGGAAGTGTTGGTAAAATGATTTATTAAAGCAATCGTTGGCATCAACAACCAAGATAAACAAGAGAAATAAAAATCACAATTGTTTTTACTGTTAATGAAGCATAGCTTGTTACATTGATATAATTCCTTTCATGAATAATTAATTAAGCAGTCACAAAATTAAAATACCTAAACTTCAACCATTACCGGAAGGTAACGGTCTGTATAGATACGCTATACAGACCGTTACCAAAATAAAAGCATGGAACTTACAGCAGTTACAGGAAACAAAGTAACATTCAGTTGGCCTTTACAGCCATATTAGGGTCATTGTAGATAGAAAGGGGGAAAAAAGAGTTTGAGTTAAAAACATGTTTAAAGCTGACAGAAAATTTGAAAGTATGAGTTAGTAATTATGTGTTACAATACATCATTTACGATACCTAAACACCAACTATAAACCCTTAAAAAAGGTGAACATAAAAAAATACAATTAAATTAAATATGAATTTTTTGCACTTCAGTTCTTTCATTTGAATTAAAGTGTGCAATTTTTTATCCTCTATATGTGACTTGTCATTGTACTTGCTGAAGTTGTTAACATGTAGACCGAAGGACAGGGAGTGGTTACGGAAAATAAAAATTTTAAAAACACTACTCCAACTTCAAAAGATTCACAAATAAGTAGCGAGATGCTATCTCTGCTACATTGCTAGCTGTCGCTTAATCATTCAAGCTAGCTATGCCTTCCACTCAAGCTAGCTAGGCACTAGGAGAACAAACTAATATTTTGCATATGTTGAATTGCTTTTGAAACATTATGAATGAAAAATTAATCAGCATTCTGCAATGTAATGCTTCAACTGTTGACTGTGTGTTTCGTGACTTTATACTTTTGTTTTTATGACATAAAGCACTTTGACATGCCTTGCTGCTGAAATGTGCCATACAGATAAACTTGATTGACTTGACTGATATAGTTTAGCTGCCTGCTAAACTTTTTTTTTTTAAATGTTGGTATGAGTTTGTGAAGAATCTTCCATAAATAAACATCATTCTTAAAAAGAAAGAAAACAGTTTCTAAAAAAAATGCATATTTATTATTCACTTATTATTTTTTTTAAGTTCCTCCAACAACCAAGTCTACAAGACAATCGTATAATCGTCTTTTAGACCACAGAAAAAAACTACAGAGAAGGTGATGGATTGTAGTGATAAGTTGCTTTTCTTTGAGCGAAAAACACTTGATCCGTTAAGCTATATTATACCAAAAGCACAAATGTAGTAAATGGTGTGTGTTTGTGTCCAGGCGTAAAATGTGTAAACTCAAAAATGAACTCATCTATAAACCATGAACTCCGTTTCAGTGTCCTTTTCATGCAAAGCGTTTAGTCGGCAAAACTGGTCGAAAACTATAGATTTCAGAAATGGAGTGTCTTGCTGGACTAAAGCAATTCTTTACAAGAGTAATTTGCTATCCTTATAATGCAGGGTGTAGCATGGAAATATCACTAACAATTTAGCACAAGATAAATAGCTATTCCCAACTAATATATTTGTCTTTATTGTGCCAGTCAAAGCAATGAAAGAACAACTTAGTGCCTCAGTGAATTGCATTAAGGAACACAAACAACACTGTTTTATAGACACGATAACAGAACGAGTTAAGTTCCTGTTGAAGCAACATCAGCAAGAGGACTAATTTAGCCTTTCAAAATAAAGGTAATCATACCATTCACAGTCAATCAATTAATTGCATTATAAATTAAAACGAACTCAATTTCCATGATTTACCGTTTTCTCTTTTCATCTAAACTGGATGATTAAAGTCTTCAGTCTGGTTCTTTCGTCTCATCTAGGACTTTTTTGAAAGACAATGTTGTTTACACACTTCATCATTCATTTCATTTGTTGTTTCTGTTGCTTGGTTTATTTATTTTAGATATTCAACATGTCTTCCAGTTCTAGTGTTAAATGTTCATTAGAATTTAAGGTTGATTGATCCTTGATAATATGTTTCTGCATTATATTGCTATTATACACAGTGTTCCAAATTATTATGCAAATTGGATTTAAGTGTCATGAAGATGACATTTTTTGTTGTGCTATTAAATTTATAGGTGGTATTGTGTGTCAGGGCTCTTTGAATCACTATAACTAATTTCAGAGAGCTGCTTGATTAGTTTGTCTGGTAAGCTCAATTAAAGGAAATCTACTTAAGAAGGATGTTCCACATTATTAAACAGGCCACAGGTTTCAAGCAATATGGGAAAGAGAAAGGATCTCTCTGCTGACGAAAATCATCAGATAGTGTAGTGCCGTATGACAAGATATGAAAACATTAAATATTTAAGGAAAACTGAAGCGTTATCGTACTGTGAAGAGATTTGTGTCTGATTCAGAACAAAGATGGGTTTGTACAGATAAAGGCAAAATGAGGAAGGTTTCTGTTAGACAAATTCACTGGATTAAGAGAGCAGCTGTTAAAATGCCTTTACAAAGCAGCAAACAGTTATTTGTAGCTGTTGGTGCCTCTGGAACCTCAAGGTGGAGGATCCTCCAGAGGCTTGCAGCGTCAAACACACTTGTTCACTGATGACTGCTGTGCAACCCTGGATGGTCCAGATGGACGCAGTAGTGGATTGGTGTTGGATGGCCACCGCATCCCAACACGAGAGAGAGAGAGAGAGAGAGAGAGAGAGCTGGTTGGGCTCTTCAGGGTCCATTAAGGTGTGAAAATGACCTCAGCAAAGTATCTGGACTTTCTGACTGATCACCTTCTTTCATGGTTCAAAAAGAAGAGCCGTACCTTCTGTAGCAAAATCATCTTCATGCATGACAATGCACCATCTCATGCTGCAAGGAATACCACTGTGTCATTGGCTGCTATGGGCATCAAAGGGGAGAAACTCATGGTCACCATCCTCCTCTGACCTCTGACCTCAACCCTATTGAGAACCTTTGGAGTTTCCTCAAGCAGAAGATCTGAGGATGGAATGCAGTTCATATCAAAACAGCAGCTCTAGGAAGGTTTTCTGACATCCTGCAAAGAAATTCAAGCAGAAACTTTCCACAAACTCACAAGTTCAATGGATCAAGAATTGTGCTGTGATATCAAAGAGGTTCTATGTTAACATGGAACTCGGTCTGTTAAGATGTTTTTGATTGAAATACCTTTTGATTTTAGTACATGTGAACACTTAATGCTGCACATTCAAAGAACGACTGTTTGCAGTTTTTATAATCCATAAAATGTTTAGAAAATCTGCTGTGCATAATAATTTGGAACAGCGCATTTTGAGTTTATTATTTTTGAAAAAAAACACCGTTCTCATGGGGAGCTTTGTTTAGGAAAATTAGATTTATGCTGTAATAGTTCATGACTTGAAAATTATACTGACCATCATTTGCATTGACCATTTAAGAAAATCTGAGAAAATATCACTGCATAATAATTTGGAACACAGTGTATTACTCAAAAACAGTCTCAAAACAACAATATTAGCATTTATCACAATAACTTCTGGGACAATTTATTGTCCAGCAAAATTTGTTATGGTGACAAGCCTGGTTATCAGTTAAACACAAAGAGAGCCATCAGTAAAAAGCAACAAAATCATGTCACAGCACGAGCGAACTGCTAATCTGACCTTTAGCCAAGAGAATATTTTTTATTTGGTGCGACAGACAGATGCCTGAACAGCAAAGCAGCATTTATCAACGATTCTGCACCCTGAATAAACACAGAGACCGGCCCACTATCATCCACCTGAAGCTGGAAGAACTGCCAAATCGCAGACATGTGAGGAGCTGGCTCACGCAGCATTCCAGTATCACACAGCCTGACCCCGGCAGACAACAGTCGGCTGTGGGTGTTAAACCACCCCGACCGCTCCATTCATCACTGTTATCTCTATCACCCCTGTGAAGATTAGCCCTCAGCCAGAAGCTACCTTCCTGCTCAGACTGCCACTAGTGAGCAAAAACCCAGAGAACCCCAGCAGAACAAGGTGATGACTCAAAAACAACAAGAGAATGTGTTGAGGTGCGCACGAACACGTACACCAGCTGAATTCAGTACACTAGAAAATGTGATCTTCTCCTCAAAGACGCAGCTTTTCCTCAGAATACACCTAAAACCTGCTACTGAAACCCACCTGGACTGTTTGTTACCCACAAACAGAAATGTGCAATACTGCATGTTTTGGTACTGATCCAATACTAAGTAAATGCAAAGCCTGTATCATCCATACTTAATAGAATTTGAATAGAATTTGTGGTTTTTCCTTTGAATTAATTTGTTAAAACTAAGGACAGAACTGAGACAATGTTCTGTCTCAGTTCTGAGACTAAAAATACTCCAATAACATATTAACTTAACAGAAAAAAGAAAAGCTAAACAAATGTGTGCATTTTTTAATATAAAAAAAGCACCAAAAAAGAGTCATTTGAGAGCACATCAAAACTAAATCATTTTTCACGTATAATTGAGGAACTATGATACAAAAATAAAATGTCAGGAGGGAATCTGATTCCCCAGTACCATGCTAGTATCGACCCAGTTCCGATACCAACTTGGTCTTGATATTACTGATATTTTGAATGGATTTGCCCACCTCCACCCACAAAACTGCTTTATTCTGAGTTGTAGGTTTATGTTTGAGTCAGAAGTTGGGTAGTTTTAACCAGGAGTGGACCAGATATCAGCATCAAGGTGTGACAAGGTTTTGGATTAAAAAGGCAAAAACAAATTTCACCCCGTTTCCATGGCATTACGTCCTTCCAGTGAGATGCCAGAGTCAGCTGGGACTCCTCCAGCTTTAATAAGCATGAGATAACAGTGGTACCCCTCCTCCACCTGTTGCTGTCCCCTCCTAATCAGCTGGTAGATAAGACGTGACTACACTTTTCTGTTTGCTATTAAGACAGACAGTTTCTGTCTCTGTCTTAAAAATTTCGTGGTTGAAATTTTTACAACCACGAAAAAATAATGTCATGGCATGGAAACTGAAGAAGCTCCACACATCAGTCTTATTAGGACTGCAGGCTCAACCCACAAAAGGCACCACTGATACTATCTTTATTAAAATAAAAACATGCATCAAATCCCATGCTGGCATTAGATAAAAATGATGGGAAATGTTAATTTTCAATTTAATCAAAAATAAATACATAATTTTTTTTTTTTTTTTACCATTTTCATTTGTGTTGTTTCTGTGCTGCATTGTCCTCTCTGTGTTTTTAAATGATATAGGGGGATTACTCCTGTCTTCACCTGCTAATGTTATTATCTGATGAGGACAAGATGGGCCCCTTTCGATGGCCCCCCCTCAGAGTAATCACCGGGGCTCAATTGCTTGACGAGCTTTAAAAAAATAAACCACAAAATGTCAAATTAATCATCATTTCTGTGGAGTCAGTGACAGAGAAGTGTGATTACTGAACTCCGTTTGAGGGGACTTCATTTGAAGGAAACCTACTAATGACATATTTATTACCTGTCTGGGTGGGATGAATGGGGGTGTCTTGGTAATTTGCCCTCCAGCTCTATTGTTTAATAGCAGAAAAAGCAGCAGAGAGAGAAAAAAGAAACACTAGGTGAGAGCTTTCTGTCACGTTTCAGGGTCTGGGCACCCGACAGAAGAACCAAAGTAAAAGAAAATCTCTCTTTTCAACACCTGGAACTATAACTCTATTCCAAATCAACCCAAAGGTAAAATGAAGCGGGATATTATTGCTTTCTTTAAGAAACGATTCACATCGTGAGCCTTCGTTGCCAAGCATCTGTCCGCTCCACCAGCACATCTTCACAACTGTCCACCAAGACAATATAGTGAAGCTCAACGTGGACAACCGAATGTAAAAGCCCATTTTCCCCTCCAGCCGAGAGGGACGCGCTCAGGATGCTGATGTTATCCAGCCCTGCTGCCGAATCAGATCAGATGTTTTTAAAACAGCAGCCAGAAGCAACAAAATGGACCAAAGCACCAGAGAGCAGCAACACAGCCGCTTATCAAGAGCAGGTAGCATCCAGGATGTCACACTAAAACTGCCGAACGGTTCGCCTGTAACTGGACCGCTACAGTCAAGTTAGACGGATGTCTTACCTGTTCCGGAGAGGAGAGAGACACCGCAGCGACTATGTGCGCCGAGCCGCGCAGTCTGCACAGTGGCTGAGAGAGGACCGCAAGACGTCCCGACAGTGAACTACAAAAGTGCCAATGCCTTTTTTTTTTCACACCGAGAAAGGACAGGCAGATTCAGACCACTCCCCTCTTATCAAACTATTGCCAGCTGTTTCGTGCAATCAGCTGTGTCTCCGTGGATTAGTAAAGGGTGGGCTTAAAGTTTAATCTGATGTGAATCTGAGACGCAATTCATAAAAGAGAGCAAACATGAGCTCAGTTCCTGCGTGATATAAGGTTATTATGATTTTAAAAAATTAGATTAGGGTGGAGTTTCACTTTCCAGTGCCAAATCAACCCAAACAGTCCAATCCACACAAGTTAAAGTAACATTTCAAAAATAAATTTGCTTAATGGAAACAGTTCAATTGGGGGGAAAAAAAGAAGACTGACGTTTTTCAATATTAAGTTTTGGCGCTAGGGTGAGGCGAGTTTTCTGCTGTATCAACATCAGTTTACTTCGCAACATCCGAGTGTATGATCAACAACTTTGTTACCACTGGCGGAAATGACGAAGGCGACAGGAAATGATAAGAGGATAAATGCGCAGCCTTTTTTTATGATATTGCAACTTTGATTTTAATTGCATTTCTTGTTAAATGGAAACACGGCAATTGCGAAATTGTGTGGGGTTTTTTTATTACTTCAGCGGAATATCAACAAAGTTTTGAACACATTTGTAAAGGAAATGCAGTTGGTTAAAGTTTCACTTTCAGAAGAAATACTGACAACACAAACGGAGGTGGGGAGGGAATCAAAGGTACAGTACAAAGTATTCATTGTTTAGTTAACCATGTCTTGCTACTTTTGATCTAAATTTATAGTAAATCAGACCACAAACGTCTAGTGACTTTTGCAGACTTTGGCAGTAAACATAAAGCAGGTTTTTACATTTTTTTATTTTGTTCTCGTTGTTGAGAATAGACACACACAAAAATCCATACAAAGATAACAGAAAAAATATTTTGTTCTAAAACATGATTTAAAGGGGCTTTTTTGCTTAATTTCCTATTAAATAATGACTATTATATTTCAGATTTGAGATGATTTGCAGCTCTCTTTCCCCATCAAAATAGGACTTTCTCACTTTATTAAAAATATTGTTTGTACAGGTAAACTACCACTTTGCAAAAATAAAGTATCTTTACAAAGAAACTTGCAAATGTAGGGAGAATGTCATTGCAGCTGATTAACATTTTAAACCTTAAATAATACCTGACCTTTCCATCCATCCATTTTCTGTACACCCAAGGCCCCAGTGGGGTGCTGGTGTCTATCTCCAGCTAACATTCCAGGCGAGAGGCGGGGTCACTCTGGACAGGTCACCAGTCTGTCACAGGGCAACACAGAAACAGACAGAACAAACAACTCACACATGCACAGGGAGAACATGCAAATTCCATCCAGAAAGACCCCGGGCCGAGAATCGAACCCAAGACCTTCATACTGCAAGGCAACAGTGCTACCAACTGTGCCACTGTGCAGCCTACCTGACCTTTCCCTAAATAGAAAACATTTTGAACCAATTTGAATAATAAACAGAACTTTACTGTAATATTTGATAACTGGGTTTAATTGGAAGGCATGTTTGATTGGATTAAAATGACCTTGAGATGAATCAAACCCCAAATCCAAAGCATAAAATGTTTTTGAATTGAATTGAAAATTAAATAAAAACGTTAAGCAATATCAAAAAAAACAGAAACAAAGATGCCATTTTATAATTTCTTATTTTGACGAAACAACTACCAGAGCATTTGAAACCTCTCAGACTGAAGCAGGAGATGACACCATCATGGTATATGGAGACAAAAAGCACATAGAACAACAGGAGACACAAAGTTAATGAGATGTTATAATGACACAAACTCACAGAGAGAAGAGAGGATGAGTTTGGTGCATCATATACCAGGTCTCCCACCTGCAGTGAGGGTCTAATACATGCTTCAGGGTCCCCAGAGCCCACACCAGAAGCTCAAAGTGAAGGCTTCAGACTTAATCTTAAAAGCAGAGAGGCCGTCAGCCTCCTGAACCCGAACTGGAAGTGGTTTTCACAGGAGAGTAAGCTTCTACTTTTAGAAACTCCAGGAAGTGCAAGTAAGGCTGCGTTCTCAGAGCATAGTGCTCTGTTTGGGTAATATGCTATGGTGAGGTTAATAGAGCTTGGTTAAAAGGGTTTGGTTTATAGGGAGGAGCTTTTAGATTCTATTGTTCTTCCCAGTTCCCAAAGAAGTCTATTATCTTCATATTTTGAAGGACCTGGTGAGGTTTGCAGAGACAGACTGGGTCATCCAGCTACATCCAGGAATATAATGGGGCAAACTAGAGGGAGACCAAGTGTAGCCTTGTTTTTAGCACCAGTCGGAATCATCGTGACATGGAATTTGTTGTGGGATAAAAGAACAGTTCAGTATTTAAGTTTCAGTTGAAAGGTAAGCAGTAATATTTTATTTACATCTTCATTTAGTACCAATCCAAATGAGTGTGTCTCACAGGCTAAAGCTAAGAGCTAGCTTAAGAGGGACCGAGACCAAAGCAGATCTTTTCAACTTTCAGACAACTTCATTCTAATAAACTTTAGAATGTTTTTTTGTGAACGCTAATAATTACTTCTTAAACCTTTATGCCTTTGGCCTTAGGGAACATAACAAAAAAGAAGACTATTTACAAGAAATAGATTTAGGAGGCATTTACGTCCATATGTAAATGAATATTGAGAACAGGTTTATATTTAGAAAATGTTCTCTTTACAAAATAAAGGGTTGTAAAAAGCAAAAGCACTATTACTAGTACTATTATTTTCTTACTTCCTATTGGACAGGTACTCTGAAGGGAATTGCAAGCTCAGTTAACAGTACATGTTTCATGCAGGAAGATCATTGTTGGTTCACAGCTTCGAACAAACCCCAAAGTGTTCAATGCAGGGTACATACAGAAACACTGTGGAAGAACCAGAGTGTTGATTTTGTTGGACATCTGCTTAGTATTGAACACTGTTGACTGTGATATATTACCAAAGCTAATAGAGAGCTGGACTGGACTTCTCATCGAAGCAGACAGAAGTCACGTGTGGGGTACCCCAGGGTTCAATCCTGGGGCCCCCTCTGTTCAATATCTACAAGCTCCCATTACCTTAGATTATATCAAGGGATCTGTAGAGTAACCATAACTATGCAGATGATACACAGCTCTACATTATGATATCACCAGGTGACTCTGAACCCATCAAAGAACTATAATGGAATGGAGGTGTGGAATGTGGGGAGGTGCTATAACTTTCTCCAGAAACAAAACTGATGGTGTTATCTTTGGACCTAAAGAGGAACGATCTACCATCAGCACACATCTTCAGTTATTACAGATGGAAACTAGAGATTAGGCCTGGAATCTGAATGCAGACGTAAGACTTCAGAGTCACATAAAGACAGTAACAAAGTCAGCCTTTTATCACCTGAAGAACATTTCCAGAATTAACAAGATGTAGAGAAACTCACTACTTTAGTTGTATAGATTACTGCAACAGTGTCTTCACAGGTCAGACAGTGGCAGCTGATCCACAATACTGCTGCTCATGTTCCCACTAAAACCAGGAAGAATACATTAAAGATCTGCTGTTGTTGTATCAACCTTCCAGACCTCCCAGGTCTTTTGGTTCTGGTCTGCTCTGCATCCAAACATGGAGAAGCAGCATTCAGCTTCTATGTTCCACAAATGCAGAAGAAACTTCCAGCAAACTGCAAAACAGTCAAAACATTGAGTGCCTTTAAATTTAGAAATATCCCATCTGTTTAGAGTTGCCTTTCATTAATAACAGCTGGGACATTGATTGAAAGATTGGTGGTTTGAGAAGACAGAGCAGATACACACAAAAGAAACAGAAGAACTGATGTAGGAGTCATTTCTATGTTCATGAAAAGTAAAATAGCAGGAGAGGGAGAACGTTTAGCTCCAATGCCTTCCTGTAGGAAGGTGCCACAGCTAAACAGAATGCTAGACCAGATGTAGCTTCAATGGAGACAAAAATAACAATACGTTAACAGTTGAAATAGCAGCAAATAATGCAGTTTAGATCAGGATAACGAAACCCTTAGAACGAGGCATGAAAGTCACAGAACCAGGGAAAACCATCATATCATTTTAGAAGTAAAAATGAGTTCAATGACACCTTTTAAATCCTGGTGGAGTTTTTTTAATATAGAGCCGTTTTAGAAGTATACACATAATACCTGTAAATGCAGATACATTGATCCTTCATTTCTCAGAAGCATCCAGTTCCAGTTTGATAAGGACTGAACGAGTTGATGGTTAAAATGAGCCTAGTCTAAAGTCCACTTAGAGAGATAAACACAAGGATATGAAAGCACAAAGAACAAGGTCCCAGCTGCTGTACAAGTCTTTACAGAAGGCAGAGCAGTGAGGCTGCTGTGAGGATCCTGTTTTTACAATGGTGTCTTTTTACATTTTTAAAGAAGGTCATGAAGTCATTGCACAGAATTGTAAGAAAAGCATGACCAAACAGAGTCATAACTCTGTGCGGGTGGCTTCAGCGCTGGAAACAAAAAAAGCTGTTCTTGTTTACTTCAATGACTGATGAATAATGTTCTTTGTGGAAGGAGCTCTGCAGGAGGACCTTTGTGCAGCTGCAGCAAGGAAATTGTTTTTTTTCTCCACGATGTTTTTCTTTTATTATTACATTTTCAATTTGTTCAAAGCCTTGCAACAAGTATTTTTCCAACTTAGGAGTTGAACTGATTTCACCCATAAAAAAGCTGCTTGTGAAATCCTAAGAGTAATGGCGTTAAACAAAAGGGCATCCATTATTAGGAAGTGTAAAGAAATGTAAAATGCTCTCAGTAGGTATGGAAGGTACACATCAAGCTTATTTCTAGTTAATAGTTATAAAGCCAGCCAAATGAAGCTTCTGATAAAGTTGGCTCAGTTACTAGGCAACTTTATCAGAAGTACCAGGGATGTTGTTTAACTTGAGCTAAGGTAATCTATAAAGGCTTACTGTAAATTAGCAAAGACTATTTTACTACTATTGAAAAACTATTGAAACACTTGAGATTATAGTGACACAATAATTGAATGTCTAAAATGACTAAAAAAAAAAATTATATGCTTCTATAATTAGTAATTTGCAAGAGTCAGTAATGGCTTAATTCAGTAGCAGACATAATCAAATAAAAGAAATAAATCATTTTTATATAATCTTTCTCTCCCTAACATTGACACTGAAGGAATCTAGGTTGAGGCTTTGGGAGATGGAAGATGGTTTGCATAGTTGATCATTTCAAAAGATCCAGCGATGAGATCCAATATTGTAATCCAATAGCTATGCATTGCCTTTATTTTTTTTTTAATCCAAAGGAAAAATAAAATTCACAT